>NC_141027.1:70875000-70880000 GCF_052040795.2 Danio rerio
CTATATTATATTATACATATTTTTACAGTTGATTTGTCCTTTTTGTATAATTATAATTAATTTGTTTAGTTATTCATACAGTATTCTTATTTCAACCCAAAGTTGTAAATAGTAGTTTGAAAGTTTATACAAAAACTTAGACACAGAAGGACGGACGGACGGACGGACGGACAGACAGACAGACAGATAAGGCAAAGCTGAAAATCTGTGGTTAAAGCACCACCCAGCGGTCAAAAGCTCCTGGTGCACCAACTACCGCCGTCGCATCAGTATGGACGGCGGCAAAGAACAAATTGAAGTAGTGAGATAGATAGATAGATAGATAGATGAATAGACAGACAGACAGACAGACAGACAGACAGTATGGACGGCGGCAAAGAACAAATTGAAGTAGTGAGATAGATAGACAGACAGACAGACAGACAGACAGACAGACAGACAGACAGACAGACAGACAGAGATAGATAGATAGATAGATAGATAGATAGATAGATAGATAGATAGATAGATAGATAGATAGATAGATAGATAGATAGATAGATAGATAGATAGATAGATAGATAGATAGATAGATAGATAGATAGATAGATAGATAGATAGATCTGCCATTAAAATGTATTTTAAAATAAAGAAAACTTTTCACAATATTGCTGTATTTTAGATCAAACTCAGGAAGCTTTGGTACGCAGAAAATGATTTACCTTAGTGGTGGCAGATTTGACCAAGTTCACCCTGTGATCAGCCTTGCGGAGCTCATGGTAGCTTGCAGATGAATTGGTAAAGATCTCAATACCATCTAAACCCATATCAACATGTGGACTAGAGAAAGACATAAGAGAAAGTCCAAGTTCTCAAATGAAAACAATTACTGAACTGCACCAATGCTGATTTGCAGTAAAACCTCTTAATACGTCTCCTTACCAATGCTACAATATTTGATCTAAATGCAGTAAAAACAACAACTTAGAAATATTGTAAAATCTAATACTGCTCTTTTGTATTTTACAATATTTTAAATTAGGCTTGGGCGGTATCCAAATTTTGATACCGTCAAACCGCCTCCATATTTTACCCCGGTATCCGGTATTACCGGCGTAATAAAAAAAATTATGACGTAAGGCTCAGACAGCGTCACCAAACTGTTGGCTTAAGCCTAAACCATTCAGAAACTGAATACATTCTATGCGACCTTAGGCTCGCGGTCAGGGAGAGAGAGAGAGAGAGAGAGAGAGAGAGAGAGAGAGAGAGAGAGAGAGAGAGAGAGAGAGAGAGAGAGAGAGAGCGCAAAGCGACGCACAGCACCTCTGTCTCTCTCTCCCTTTTACACATATACACACACACACACACACACACATCTCTCCCGCGATTTATTCAGAAATTTACTCCCACACCGTAAGAAATCTGGCCGGCTCCCGCGGAACAGCAGTTATACCCGATAGGTCCCGAGTCCGACAGGTACATTTTGATTGACAGCTTTATACAGTCCAAACCCGTTCACAGCCTACATTAAAATGTGCTCATGCACACAGCTCTAATGCATTTTTTTCAAGAATGAGTCATTTATATGTTTTAACATCATTTATTCGTAACAAGCGTAGACTATAGGCCACTTGAAAGTTGGAACAAAGAAATAAAATAAGTCCTACAGCTGTAACATCGTAACATCTCAGCACTCTATAGGTCTAGGTACATGCACTTAGCCTTTAAATTAGCCTACACACCAATGAAAAGAAATCTTGCTTAACAAATCAAATTAAAATAAACTCTAAATGATCACGGGTATTTTGGCAATAACGAAATTTAGTTAAAGGCTCTGCAAGATGTGTTTCTCCACTTCTCTTCACAATCTGGCATTAAGGCGGCGGTGAAGCTGAATAATAAAACAATAATGCCACCATTAGTCTGTATACTCTGTCTACATTATGATTATATGGTTTAATTAATATTTATTTATCATTTTAAACCCTGTACTCACTAAGATTAGGCTACGTGTGTTTGTGGAGGAACATTATTAAATCCACTGGCTTTAGCGCAGTCTCTCACTCATGGTGCGTCCAGCAGCTGAACACCCTTTCCTGCGGCTACAGGTCGAGATGCAGAGTTCTGATCCGGCTGATTTTGCAAGTTTTTTGGTAGGATTGTTTGTTCATCTTCTACCAGTCAGGAACATGCATTTAATTTTTCATGACAGCAGTTTCACTTTAGCGAATGGCCTCTTCTTTTTACCTGTCAACTTGCGGTTCAGGGCTCTACCGTAATACGCAGTGTATGAGTGACCGCGAAATACCTGCGGCTGGAATGCGCTCCTTCTGAGCTAGTGACTGACTTGACCGCCGTCAAAATTCTCTTTTTTTTTACTACTTCGTCATCATTTGTTTCACCTTTGCAGGGATGGATTTTAATGCAGGGATTTGGATTTTTTCGGGTCTCGCCGGGTTCGGTCAAAGATCTTTAGCTCTAATGCAGACCTCTCGTTCATATTAACCACGTCTCCCTTCTGTTCAGTCGAAACTGCCAAACTGCAGGACACTTTGAAGCGCGACTCGTCACGTCACCTCTCCCCCTCCCTCTCCCCCTTCTCTCCCTCCCTCTCCCCCTTCCTTTCCCTCTCTCCTCCACACTGTCCCGTGATGACAACCACACATACGTTTTTGTAGGCATTAAATAAAGGATATTTAATATTTTATGACGGTATAACGGTATTGAAACTGACACCGTTGCTATTTTTAGATCCCGCGGTATACCATAATACCGTAATACCGCCCAAGCCTATTTTAAATACTATTTATTTTTACAATTCAAAGCTGAACTTTCAGTGATAAAAACAGCTGCATTCATGGAAACAATTTTACTTTCCTTAAATAGATAATTCAACAGAAAAGCATTTTTCTGAACTTTATCGTTACTGTCAATTTTTCCACATCCATTCATTCATTCATTTTCTTGTTGGCTTATTCCCTTTATTAATCTGAGGTCGCCACAGCGGAATGAACCGCCAACTTATCCAGCAAGTTTTTACGGAGCGGATGCCCTTCCAGCCGCAACCCATCTCTGGGAAACATCCACACACACATTTACGCACACTATGGACATTTTAGCCTACCCAATTCACCTGTACTGCATGTCTTTGGACTGTGGAGGTAACCGGAGCACCCAGAGGAAACCCACGCGAAGGCAAGGAGAACATGCAAACTCCACACAGAAACGTCAACTGAGCCGAGGTTCGAACCAGTGACCCAGCGACCTTCTTGCTGTGAGGCAACAGCACTACCTACTGTGCCACTGCCTCGCCCCTTTTTCCACATCCTTGCTTATTAAAAGTATTATTTTTTTCACAAATGTTACTGAAGTTTATAGCTTTCTTTTTCAGAATAAATATGCTGTTATTTTGACTTTTCTACTACAAAATTCAATATTGACAATAAGTAAAATGTGTTTAGTAACAAATTAGCATTTAAACACATTTAAAAATTCTATGCAGACACTTTTAAAATTCTATGCAGACACTTTAAAAATAATTAATGGATTAACCTTAAATAAACAAAAATAATAATCTGAAAATCCAATTATATATATGGGCATTATTAACAGATAATTACCTCCTTGGGTTCCACAGCTCGGCACAAATCTCACTGCCTATGCAGGTGTCTATAGTGGACAAAACCACGTCTCCAAACGGCACTGTGGACTGCAATGAGGACATTATTATTACTCATTACAAATAAGGATTTAAGAAAGTTAAAGCTGTTTCTGAACTGTTGCATTAATAGTGTATACTACTTTCACAATTTAAAAGAAAGGAAATTTACAATTTTAACCACAAAACCGGCAAAATTATAATGAATTCTGAAGGATCATGTGACATTGAAGACTAGAGCAACGAATAACGGAAAAAATAATAAAACTTGGACACCACAACAATAATAATAATAATGGCTGCACGGTGGCGCAGTGGGTAGCATGCTTGCCTCACAGCAAGAAGGTCGCTGGATCGAGCCTCAGCTGGGTCAGTTGACGTTTCTGTGTGGAGTTTGCATGTTCTCCCCGTGTTCGCGTGGGTTTCCTCCGGGTGCTCCGGTTTCCCCCACAGTCCAAAGACATGCGGTATAGGTGAATTGAGTGAGCTAAATTGTCAGTAGTGCATGTGTGTGAATGGGTGTGTATGGTTGTTTCCAAGTGATGAGTTGCAGTTGGAAAGGCATCTGCTGCGTAAAAACATATGCCGGATAAGTTGGCGGTTCATTCCGCTGTGGCGACCCCAGATTAATAAAGAGACTAAGCCGAAAAGAAAATGAATGAATGAATAATAATACACTTTGAAAATGCTGCGTGGTCATAACCCAATTTGGTGTCAAATAAGGACAACCCCAACTACTGGGTTAAAAAGTTTCATTTAAATGTAATTGAAAACAATTTACATAGTGCTGGTTTTGTCTGTATTTGACCCAAAGTTGTGTTACGACAACTCGCATGCAAGTTTCTTTTTAGAACTCAAATGGTTCTTCTCACAGCATTATTCCTAAAACAATCTTCCAATGGGAACCTTTATTTGTAATAATGTTTTTAATAAAATCTAGCAATCTAAAATATGCTGGGCTGTATTAAACAAACATTGGGTCAATTTCAGACAAATCCAATAACTGGGTTCATTTGTATAATTGAATTGAATTAAATTACATAAATCAAGTTTTATTTGTCCATAATTGACCCAACTTTGTAATAATACAACCCAGCATTTATAGAGTGTAATAATGATAATAATAATAATAATAATAATACATAAATTTTCTTTAAATTAGTCTTTAAATTTAAAATTAGTATTATATTTAGAATTCTGTATAACACACACACACATACACACACACACACACACACACACACACACAAACATAACCATATGGCCCTATTTTGACAATCCATGTGCAAAGTCCAAAGTGCAGGGCGCAAACGCATTAAGGGCGTGTCATAATCTACTTTTGCTATTTTAAGGATGGAAAAAT
>NC_141027.1:71150000-71287500 GCF_052040795.2 Danio rerio
GTGTTATTGTGACCATGCAACTCCTTTTGCTTTGCTTCTGGTGGGTAACAAATCATCCACCCATGAAATAAATTCAGTAAGAGTTTCAAATAATCAGCTGACACTGTCTACTTCTTTATCCCCCTTACAAACTCTGAATAGGTTGATTTGAAGATCTCCAAAAGCCAATGGGAAATCTTGTCGTACATCAGCTATGTAGGCTGCTGTCTGTCCGCGTTTTTTTCTGCAGTCACGGTCTTCTCATTCATGTTCATTAGGTGCCATCTTTCTCTTTCAGATAAATGCATATGCTTGATTCACAAAAGTAGTAACTCATATGAAGAGTTCCGATGCAAAAACCTCTAAGTGCTTCTAAAATTGTAATGTTTCTCAACATCCTGTGTTCATGTTCAGTTATTTACATTTAATGGGAATCAAAAGATCTTGACATAAAAGTGAAAATACTGAACCTACACATGGGAATCTGAGAAAAGCGTTCATTTTAAAAGAACATTTCAAATGGTATTTGGAGGCTTTTGCATGTGAACTAGAAATCTAATATACTGAATTAACATATGCAAATGAAATGACATACAAGTTCATTTGTGAATTTTACACATATACAAATTATGTCACATATGCAATATGCATACAACCCCAAATCAGAAAAAGTTGGGAAGAAAGTGTGTTCCTTGTAAAATGTATTTATTATATTTTTAATAAACACGTATTCTAATTTCAGCCTAATCTCACGAAAAAAAAACGTATTTTACGTTTCGTCAGTATAGTGGATTTCAGTCATATGAAAATTTATTATTTATAAAAGGAGATGTGGCACCCAAACCCAACCATTATTGGGTGATGAGCAAATCGTACAAAATTGTATGAATGAAATTGTACAAATTTATAAAGAATTAGCCAATGAAGTTACGAATTGTTGTGAGATTGTGTTGTGAACCAAAATTGGGTTCTTGCAACATACTTCAAAAAAAGCTGAAACAGTAAAGCATTTACTGTATTGTAATGGTGCCATTCCTTTTCACAACACTTAAAAGACGTTTAGGGACTGAAGACACTAAGTGATGAAATGTTTCAAGTTTTGTCTCATTCTCAGTTTTAAGGTTGGCAACAGTACGGGGTCTTCATTGTTGCATTTTGCGATTCAAAATGCACCACACATTCTCTATTGGAGACAAGTCAGGACTGCATGCAGGCCAGTCAAGTACCTGTATCCAGTACTTAATTTGATCGGGGTAACAGATCCAGCGTATTACCAGAGGAGGGAAAGGTGTCGGGAACGAAAGTGAAAAGCAGGGTGGTGGGGTGTCGTGGACGAAAGTGAAGAGAGGGGGGAGGTGGGGTGGTCTGGCGGACGTATGAGTGTCCCTGAAAAAGATGGCAGCATATTGAGCTCCAAAATCTCTATGTACTTTTCAGCACTAATGGTGCCATCACAGAAGTGCAAGTTACTTTTGCTAAAGGCACTAGGGCTTCCTTTTGGCACAGTATTGTTTTAACTGGCTATGTATGGTGGTACTTGGCAAAGATTTGCCAAGGTAATCCTGAGCCCATGTGGTGGTATTATTTATAGTTGAATGAGGATTCTTGATGCAGTTTCGCCTGAGAGATCAGCAATAGTTGTTTAGCTTAGGCTTGTGCCCTTGTCCTTCATGCACTGAAATTTCTCCAGATTTCTTCGATCTTTTAATTATGTTATGCACTATTGAAGGTGAAATATCCAATTGTCTTTCTATCTTTCTTTAAGGAGCCTTGTTTTTAAACATTTCAATAATTTTCTCACATATTTTTCAGCAAACTGGTGATCCTCAGCCCATATTTGCTTCTAAAGTAAATTTAGAAATGTTTCACGCAACTTTTTCTGAATTGGGATTGTGTACTGCAAAAACGGCTGTAGCTTTTTCTCAACCATTGGAATTGCATATATTAACTATAATGTTATATATGCGTCTCACATATGGCTATATATGAACATCTACATATATATTTATAGCTAGTGCAATTACAATGGTTGAAAAAATATATATGTACATGGCTCTTTTGCAGTATTTTGAATGTTGCACATATGACAGACAGTATTTTATATACAGTTGAAGTCATTATTAACCCTCTTTAGATTTTTGTTTCTTTAATAAATATTTCCCAAATGATGTTTAACAGAGCATGGACATTTTAACAGTATGTCTGATAATATGTTTTCTTCCGGAAAAAGTCTTATTTATTTTATTTCAGCAAGAATAAAAGCAGTTTTAAATTTTTTAAACACCATTTTAGTGACAAAATTATTAGCGCCTTTAAGCTATATATATATTTTTTGAGAGTCCACTGAACAAAACATCATTATACAATAACTTACCTAATTACCCTAACCTGCCTAGTCAACCTAATTAACCTAGTTAAGCCTTTAAATGTCCCTTTAAGCTGTATAGAAGTGTCTTGAAAAATATCTAGTAAAATATTATTTACTATCATCATGGCAAAGATAAAATAAATAAGTTATTAGAGATAAGTTATTAAAACTATTATGTTTAGAAAATGTGTTGAAAAAAAATCTTCTCTCCAGTAAACAGAAATTGGGGGAAAAATAAACAAGCGGTCTAATAATTCAGGGGGGCTAATAATTCTGACTTCAACTGTATGCCATTAGAATATATTTCCATAGATCAGATTTCTATATTGGTTTTTAATACATATTTATGTGTGTGTGCTTGCAGTAACGCGAGGGCAGAAGTGTCCAGCAGCATTCACGTGTCTCTGAGTGCTGCTCTGTTTGTCCTCAACTTGAGCTTTATGTTGAGTGAATGGGCCGCCACACTATCCATGAACGGACTGTGTGTGTTTATAGCTGTGACTATACACTACAGCCTGCTGTCTTCCTTTACCTGGATGGCCATCGAAGCCATGCATCTCTACCTTCTTCTCATCAGAGTCTTCAACATTTACATCAAGCACTACATGATCAAGCTGTCTGTGATCGGATGGGGTGAGCATCAAAACCAAATGTTTACAATATAAAAGTCTTAATATACTGTTGAAGTCAGAATTATTGGCCCCTATATATTCTTTCCCAAATTTTTGTTTAATGGAAAGATTTTTTTTTCAACACATTTCTAGGCATAATAGTTTTAATAACTCATTTATAATAACTGATTTAATCTTTGCCATGATGACGGTAAATAATATTTTATTTTATATTTTAAGACACTTCTATGCAGCTTAAAGTGACATTTAAAGGCTTTAATGGGTTAATTAGGCAAGTCATTGTATAACAGTGGTTTTGTTTTGCAGACAATTGAAAAAAAATGATTAAGGGGTTAATAATATTGACCTTAAATGGTTTTTAAAATGTAAAAACTGCTTTTATTCTTGCTGAAATAAAACACATTTCTTCAGAATAAAAAATATAGGAAATACTGTGAAAATTTCCTTGTTTACGAAGGGCTAACAACTGTATATGCAGAAAGGATTTAAGGGGGGTTTTCAAGAGCCACACATGCCTATATGCATATTATGCAAATTATGTAAGGCCTGCAAACTAACAGGGCCACCCTTGCTCTTAGAGGTGATTATTAGACTAAAATGTTTGATTCAGGCTTTGATTTTGGCTTCCAATATTTTAAAATCTTCTCCTTTAAAACCATGTGCTGTTGCATCTCCTTACAGCCTCCAAATCAATGGCATTTGTGCATGCAGTCTGAAAAAGTTTGCATTTACCTTGCAGATATTTAAGGTCAATGCAGATTTTGTGATTGTATCTGATTTGATTTTTTTTATCTTCTTTTAAAATTTACTCATGTCTACAATAAAAAAATAAATAAACAAACAAACAAATAAATAAATGGTCCCACTATATCTCGTGTCGATTATACCTGTGAACTTACTTACACATTAACTAGATATGTAAGTAGTATGTAACTACAGTGTATGTATGTTGTATTTACTTGTGTAATACTGGTGTAACTACACACATGTAACAACACACAATAGTACTGTATGTGTAAGTTCAAATGTGTAACAGGACATTAATTACACAATGTTTGGTAAACTACCACCCTAATGTGAATTACTGATATGATTCTACAATTAACCTTTAAACAACAAATGAACTTAAGACATTTGCATATTTCTATATGCACTTATACTTTTTTGGCAGAAGTTTGCTGTTGTTAAACAGTTGCACAAAGGCTTAGGTTTTATATATTACACAGTAATTTGTGACCATTTCACATTTTATATTGAGTGGACAGTTCCTGAGGATTTACCCTGTAATTACACTGGTATCACAAGGTAAAACCTTCTAATGCAGCGTTAGTTCTGCCATTCTTATTCTAATATAGTGTTCGGAAGTACATGGAATGCAAACAGGTGTGAAAGTGGGAAAATACCAGCAAGTACATTTTGTTTTTACATAATGCACTTATGTAATTCTTGTTACAGATGTGTACTTTCTTGTTGTAACCAATGTACTGTTACACATTTGAACCTACACATACTATTCAGTGGGTTATTACATGTGTAGTTACACCCGTATTAAAAGTAAATACTATGTAGCAATGTGTACATACACTGTAGTTACATACTACTTACACATTTAGTTACCATGTAAATACACAGGTATAAGCAACAATATAAAGTGGGACCAAATAAATAAATGAGTGGGTGCTGACTAACAGTTGTGATAATAAAAGTCCTCTTTTTTACAATTCCTGTATTTAATCTATTTGCATTTTTTTTCTTTATTTGTTTAAAGGATACTGCATCCTTAATAAGCCCCATGTGCTATTTCTTTGTCTTAAAACTGCTGCCAAGCATTTTTTTTTTTTTTTTTTTTTTGTGAAGTTGTTTTGGTGAAGTTTATTTATTACTCAAAAAAGTGCCAAGAAATTATCCCCCACACTATTACACCACCACCACCATCCTGAACCGTTGATACAAGGCAGGATGGACCAATGCTTTCATGTTGTTGACGCTAAATTCCGGCCCTACCATCCAAATGTCTCAGCAGAAATCGAGACTCATCAGACCAGGCAATGTTTTTCCAAACTTCTATTGTCTAATTTTGGCGAGCATGTGTGAATATTTCTGTGTGACCATTCTCTGTAAACCCTAGAGATGGTTGTGCGTGAAATCCAAGTAGATCAGGAGTTTCTGAAATACTCAGACCAGCCCATCTGGCACCAACAACCATGCCATGTTTAAAGTCACTTAAATCACCTTTCTTCCCCATTGTGATGCTTGGTTTGAACTGCAGCAGATCATCTTGACCATGTCTACATGCCTAAATACGTTGAGTTGCTGCCATGTGATTGGCTGAATAAAAATTTGCATTAACGAGCGGATGGACAGGTGTACCTCATATAGTAGCCGCTAAGTGTATGTGCATGCCTAGTGAGGGCTGTATTGCCAAATGGCTGTATGCCATTTTAGGGCTGTATTGAATAAATAAAGAGTTTTTCTGCCAAATATCCAAAAGAAAAAACATAATTTACTAAGGTAGGAGAAGCTGCGTGAGTCTTTTTCTTATATAATAAGTGAAGTTTATTTATAAACTAATCTCGAGAGGAGCATGTGCTTATGATTGATAGCACCTGGTCCACATTAGCTAACACTGATTTACCAATCAGACGACTCCTTCACCGCTATTAAAAACCAGAGTATCTTACTTCAGCCATCTTTGTCTTGAAGAATCCCCCATTCCACCTCTACTCCTCCCATTTCCTTGTCAGGGCACCACAGCCGCACAGCAGGAATGTCACCGGCTCGGACACTTCCTGGCCAGGTTGGCATTTCTGTGCGGAGTTTGCGTGTTCTCCTCATGTTTGCGTAGGTTTTCACCAGGCTCTCCAGTTTCCTCCCACAGACCAAAAACATGTAACATAAGTAAATTGACAAATCTAAATCGACAGACACTTCTTAGCATTAATCTACCAACATTATCTAGCAGGGGAGTTCTCGAGACCTACCTGAACTCGGACTCCCCTCTTGCCCTGCAACGGGAGGGAGCCCCAGGCTCGAGGATCTCACAAGTTCAGGGCTCTCTACAAGGACAGCATGCCAAACAAGCTCCATAAATAATCATCAGCTAAGAGCGAACTCTTGAAATTACTTGCATCTCAGAAGACAAAATGCCATGAAAACGTGGTGAATTTTAGAGGTGTGAGATGCTCTATGGGATGCTTAAGATAGTTCTGGAGGTATCAATAATATAATAGTAATAATATTAGTGAACTACTGGAGTGACGGTCGGCCTGCTGGTTTGCCCATGAATGCTATTATTATCATCACATGATCTCTTATAACAAAATCACATGACATTTTTTAATAAGCATACTGGAATTTATTCAGTAAAAGCCTTTCCATTGTAGTTTATAAACATTTTTTCTTATCAGATAAATAGTGTATCCTACTCAGCTGTTTTTATACTACTCAGTTGCACATTTTCAAAATGTATGCATATCTTGGCATTTCCATCCAGGGTGTTTTTATGCCATAATCCAAAATGTGCATAAAAAAGGTGGATGGAAACATAGCTACTGTCTTCAACAGTTTCATATTTCTGTTGTTTGTTGAGCAGTTTTGGGCTATGGATATTTCACATTATCAAAATTGAGACAGACAATCAAACTTGATATGTTTCTCCCCATGTAAAACAAATTGTCCATGTAGTTTTGTTCCCCATTTGATAAGAGTAGACATTAATAAATGGCTTTCAAGTCAACTTACTTTAATTTGACTTACTTAAAAAAAAACATGTTGTTCAAAGCCAGAATTTATTTATTTGTTTTCATAACTAGATCATTTGAAAAAGGTCATGAGTGAAAAATACAGATCTCAGATATGGGTGTGGAGTGACAGACACCGCATTTTATTTATGATCTACTGACACAAAGGATGAACTATTTGCAGCAGGCACATTGTGACATCCAGTAGCGGGCTTTACAGTAGCAATGCAAATAACAAAGGTCATTTTGACCACAGACTATGTTTACAGGCAAACTTATATTAAGATAATAATGGTTTTGCATTTGCTGTAAGAAATGGTCAGTCAGTGGCAGTTATGCAAAAAATGGCAGCAAAAAAAAGCCCTGATTACTGTCACAGACCGCGTACCTGAACGGAGACGTTATGTCTATGGACACATTGTGCATTGCATTGTGCAAGTAGCTTGACCACTCTGTATTCAGCTCAGCAGAAGATGTCTCTTCAGCTTCTGAGGTGAAAAGTCTAACTTGCTCTCCTTCAGGTGTAGGATACTCAGCTTATTATAATCAGCCGCGGCTGTAAGGAGCTGCCATTTCCTTAAGCTGCAGTCACACAATAGGCTTCCAGTAGACTTAATAATAATAATAATAATAATTTTTATTTATATAGCGCCTTTCCAGAGCTCAAGGACACTTTACAAGGAATGCAACAAAAAGATAAACAAACATACATGAGGTCAAATATAACAAACTGGAATTACACAAACAAGACCTAAGAGACATATGAGCAGAGTAGTGGTGGATCAGATTAAGTGGTCAGTTTGGCAGATCAGAAGCGAAGCATTCAGAAAATAAGCGAGTCTTGAGTAAGGATTTGAATTCAGAGATATTATTAGCAGAGCGGACTGAGCGTGGTAGAGAGTTCCAGAGTTTGGGTGCAATAACACTAAATGATCTGCCCCCCATTGAAGGGAGGCGGTACCGAGCGACAGCAAGAAGGCCAGAGTCAGCAGACCGTAAAGAGCGAGTTGGGGTGTAGGGGACAAGCATGTTGCAGAGATAGGAGGGTGCTAGGACTTCCATTCATATGCTTACAAACATGGCAGAACGGAAACGCAAGCACATCACATATGCGAAAAAGTTTTGGATATTGCTGCATTCGAAAGTTTGGTGTACTTTGACCTGCGAAATCGCATCACGATTGCGTGGTAGCAATAGAAGATAAAAATGTGACCTCTCTGTTCAGAAATGTAACATATGGAGCAATCGCTTGCTTCATCAACGTCTGACCATCTTGTTTTGTCCTGCCCCTTTACACAGTGCTGTAAGACAGAGCAACGCATGCTCATACTCTAGTGTGACCGTGAGCGTTCTGCACATGCAGTGGTTACAGCAGAGCTATATTTATTCATTATAGTGCATCTGCAAAGTATTCAGAGCACTTCACTTTTTTACATTTTACAAGGACCTTTTATTACATAAAGGCACAAAAAACAACCCAGAAGTTAACGAGAATTATTTACATTATTTTTAAAATGTCCCATTTATTGTATTTTATTAATGCCTACCTCCACCCCAACCCTAAACCCTAAACGTAAAAACAGTAGTTGTACCAAGTATTATTTATGCTATCTATTAAAAGTACCCAATAAATTGTATTTTTTAACGCCTACCCTACCTTAACCCTAAACCCAATCGTCACAGTAGTGTAAAAATCTTCATTATTGTTATATGATGTCATAAAAAAATGTTGCTATATTGATGTGCATATCACACTTCCGGCCGGCTGTGTATCCGATGTAAACTTTACTTTAAAAAATCTTGTGGGGGAAAACAGAAGAAAATACAGACTTGACTTGACTTGACTTGACTTAATTCAATGTGGCTCAGCATGGAATTACAGTGCACCACATGTGTAAAGGATGACGACGGACCAGCACAGGACAGAGCACACTGAGAGAATAAATAGGGAAAGCAAACTAATGAACTGACAAGCAGGCAGGTGAACATAACGCTAAATAATAGTATAACAAGGTGGGTGGGACAAGATGAAAGACAGGAGAGCACATGATAAAAAAAAACACAACACAAGCTATAGTGCTCACTTAGGGTGCTTTCACACTTGGTTCATTTGCCTGGACTGTACCCAAGTTTGATTGTCTCCCTCTGCCACCTCCTCGGTTGGGTTGTGTTCATACTGTCTTTTTTCCTTCTTAACCCCAGTGCACTTGCGTTATCGAGCTGCTGTTTTGTTTATGGCCGTCGCTAGGTGACGGCAACGAAAGCAAGCGCCGAAATGGAAATATGTCCGCACATCGCTTTAACTGAACCTTTGGTTTTGGACATACAGAAAGCGACTCGCATCCATCTGCCGCAAAAATGTTATAAACATTCAGAACATCACACAGTGTCTGCAGAAGCTGTTTTTGGAGGAGACAAGTAGACATCACTATGTATCACTGTGTTTGCCCTGGCTCAGTCCCGTGTGTGTCACCAAGGTACAAAACATAACACACACACACACACACACAGACACACACACACATGAACGAACGTTATGAAAACGATAGTTTGTTGTACAGTTGGCGGTTCACTTTCGTGATTTTGTGCGATCAGAAGTGAACCGTACCAGAGTTCGCATGAATCGTACCCCAGACCACTTCTTTCAGGCGGACTCGGGTACGGTTCACGGGTGCGCACCCGAGTTCAGAAGACACGTTCACACTAGCTAAACGTACCGTACTATGACGTTAAACGAATCCGGGTGCGGACCAAAAGTGCTAGTGTGAAAGCACCCTTAAAGACTGGACTAGTCAGCACCATTAGCCTAGTAGTTAGTTCGTCAACACATAGCACCCAGGTGCTCACGGCGACCCGAGTTCGATTCCCGGCTCGAGGTCCTTTGCCGACCCTTCTCCTATCTTTGCTCCCTATACTTTTCTGTCTATAAATCTCCACTGTCCTATCACAATAATAAAGTTGAAAACCCCTAAAAATAATTATAAAAAAAAAAGACAGGACTAGAACATGTAACCAATAAGGGAACTAGACAGGACTATTGTGTGGACTGTGCCACCAAAACAAGAATTAACAAGACTGGAGTGGCAGAATCCTGACAGTTACAGCCTTATTCCAAACTAGATTAAATTCATCAAGACAATACTGCAAAATGACAAGCTTGGCACACATGTTTTGGGGCAGTTTCTGTCAATCTTCTTTCAGTAACTCCAGGTAGTTAGTGTACTAAAAGTTTGCTCAGCCAATTTCTCTTTGCTCAGCCAATTTTTCCTCTAAACATAGAGTGCAGGGACTGAGAGAGTACAACTAATAATTTTTTGACAATCCTATTTGCTGAAATATTAAAAGAAAAACTTCACGATGGTGTTACCAAGACTTTCAGATAAAGGAAAAAAATCGTGTGAGACTAATAACGGCAGCCAGAAGAGAGGATAATGTCAAATTTGCTGGCCTGCCCCATTGGCACTGCATTAGAAACACAACAAGAAAACACACAAAAGATGATACAATACATACGTAAATACATAAACTGCAAATGCATTTTCTTTAATCTAAATATTAAAAACTTAAGGGTTTAAGATTACGTTGACCGTTAAACATGTCATAAAAGTCTTGTGAAAATGGTCCATTGAAAATATGATTTAAAAAATAATTATAATACAAAACTATCAAATTCGAACCTTGAAATGTGGTGATTTATCTTGGAATAATTTATCATTGACAGGAGTCCCTGCTGTTGTTGTTGGAGGCTTGCTGTCAGTTCATAACATCAGACCCTTTTATGGCACCCATGAGATGACATTAACAGACACTGATCGGACCAATTCAATGTAAGTCTTCACATTACATTATTCACATTACTTCACAGCTAATGTCACTCAGAGTATAAATAATTTACGAATATTTTCCGGATGGACTGTAAACAGACCAATTTTAACCTACTTTTAACCTACTGTCGTATCTTCGATTTGGAAGAATCTCCCCTTCCACCCCATCTCCTCCTTTTCCTTCTTTACTAGAGGGAATTCTCGCCACCTACCTGATCTCAAACCCCCTTATATATTAAAAGACCAGGCGGAAGCCCTGGGCTCAATTATCTCTGAGCTCTGGGACAACATGTCAAACCTGCTAAGAGCGTCAAGCAATATCTAAGTGTGAACTCTTGAAAATGTAATACGCTAAAGTATAACCACTCACTCATGAATTTCATTTACTCATTCATTTTGCTTTGGCTTAATTTGGCTTAGTCTATGTTTCAGAGGTCGCCTCAATGGAATGAACCACCAACTATGCCAGCATATGTTTAAACATGTTTTTATGTTTTTTTTTATGGCCTTCCAGGTGCAACCTAGTGCTGAGAAACAACCATATGCACATATTCACACACACACTCATACACATTCATTCATTTTCTTGTCCGCTTAGTCCCTTTATTAATTCGGAGTCGCCACAGTGGAATGAACCGTCAACTTATCCAGCAAGTTTTAACGCAGCGGATGCCCTTCCAGCCACAACCCATCTCTGTAAAACATCCACACACACACTCATACACTACTGACAATTTAGCCGACCCAATTAACCCATGTCAACAGTACAATTTACTTACAATGCAAATCTTTCTTTCATTCAGCTGCTGGATCAAAGAGAACATCATCCTGTACGGCGTGACCCTTTCCTACTTCAGTATCGTATTCCTGTTCAACTTAGGAATCCTGATCACAGTGTCTAGACAGATCTTAAAGCTACATCGTACAAGTAGAAAGTATGAAAAGATGCCAGTCTGGAAGGATGCCGGCACAGTGCTGGGGCTCATGTGTCTGCTGGGTACGACATGGGGTTTGGCCTTCTTCACCTCTGGACATACCATCTACCCTATACTCTACCTATTCTGCATCTTCAACTCAATGCAAGGTGGGTGCCACAAGATACTAACCGAGACTCTCACACAATGTACTGTAGACTTTAAATCCATAAAATGACAATAGCACAAATAAGGTAAAAATGTATCCATTTTAACCAGGGATGCGCCTTTACCTCAATTTTTTTAGCCAATTTAAATTGCTGATTCTTGGCCAAGCAAATTTACATGTATTTAGTCTTTTAAAAAAGAAATAGATAAATATAGTAAGAAATAAAGTAAAAGTGTGTAATGTTAAAACAGGGGTCTTTTCTTCATACGTGGATTAATCAATTAGCTGGATTTAGTTATTGAATCGCCGGCAGCTAGCTCTCTGCAATTTTCACATGGTCGCCCACTGAAGCTAAGCAGGGCTGCGCCCGGTCAGCACCTGGATGGGAGATCACATGGGAAAGCCGGGTTGCTGTTAGTGAGACCAGCAGTGGTCCTAATGCCCCAGTATAGTGAAGGGGACTCTATACTGTCTTTAGGATGAGACGTTAAACTGAGGTCCTGACTCTCTGTGGTCATTAAAAATCCTAGGATGTCTTTCGAAAAAGAGTAGGGGTTTAACTCTGGCATCCTGGCCAAATTTTCCCACTGTCCATCATGGCATCCTAACCATCCCAATATCATAATTGGCTTTGTCACTAGCCCCTTTCACACATACAGACCTTTCCGGAAAATTGCCGGCAATTTTCCGGAAAGGTTGTATGTGTGAACAGGTCCTTTTCGAAAATACCGGTGAATTCGTTCTGGCTATTTTCCGGAAAGAGAAGTTGTAACATTACCGGCAATTTGCCGGAATGCTGCGCTGTGTGAATGCAGAAGGAAGATTGCCGTTATAAGCGCGTGCACGTCTGGAACGTGCTGACGTGAGACGTCTGCTTTAGCCAATCACAACAGTCAGGCGCATTTACGTCCACACGGTTTGTGAGAATAAAAGCCTTTGAATATTTTTCCAGACACATTTAGCTGCTAGAAGTTAGTCAGATCACGTTTATATGTTTTTCTTAATGCCAACTGTGTAAATAATCATCGATGAGATGCTTATGATAAGCCGTTGTTTGTTTACCTTCAAGCTTTGCGTGTGCCTGTGAAACAGCCTGTGAGCGCCTGCACACGCACATATTATGAACATCTCGACATGCGAAAGTGATCCTGCGAAAGTTGTTCACAATATTGATCATCCACAGAGTTTGTAATTTAGTCAAATGTTTACAAATGCAAGCGCAGCCGTTTAAAGCTCATTTGTGGTGAATGATGTCAGAATTTACCGGTATTTTGGGATGGATGTGTGAATGCTCTTTTCCGGAAAATTTCCGTAACGTCCTCGCCTGTGTGAACACCGCTTTTTTGAATATACCGGTAAAGTCGTTCCGGAAATTTTCCGGATATTTACCGGTATCACTGTGTGAAAGGGGCTACTGTCTCCTCTCCACCAATAAACTGGTGTGTGGTGTGTGGTCTGGTGCAATATGGCTGCTTTCCCATCATCCAGGTGCACACTCTGGGTGGATGAAGAGATTCCCCCAACTGTGAAAACTGCTTTGAGTGTCCAGAAAAAAGCACTATATAAATGTAAGGAATTAATATTATTATTATTATTATTATTATTATATGACATAATCCAGGATTATTTCATTCTTCAAAACTCATCTGAGAGTTGTTGTAATACTCAGGATAGTAATGATGTAATACTCTACTCAGGATTAGATCGGGTCATGAGACTCTCAAGATCAAAGCGACCTCCCACTCCCCCCATATTTCCATCTGCTGTATGCTCAAGAACTTCAAAATCTGTATATTCTGCATATCAAATTGTTTCAGTAATGAATTAGTACATTGATATTGTTTATACATACAGTTGAAGTCAGAATTATTAGCCCCCCTTTGAATTTTTTCTTTTTTAAATATTTCTCAAATGATGTTTAGCAGAGCAAGGAAATTTTCACAGTATTTCTGATAATATTTCTTCTTCTGGAGAAAGTCTAATTTGTTTTATTTCGACTAGAATAAAAGCAGTTTTACATTTTTCAACCATCATAATATAATAACTTGCCTAATTACCCTAACCTGCCTAGTTAACCTAATCAACCTAGTTAAGCCTTTAAATGTCACTTTAAGTTGTATAGAACTGCCTTAAAAATATTTAGTCAAATATTATTTACTGTCATCATAGCAAAGATAAAATAAATCAGTTATTAGAATTGAGTTATTAAAACTATTATGTTTAGAAATGTGTTGGAAATAATCTTGAAATAAAGTAAGTGCAATCTCTCTTTTTTACATATAATCTATTAAATATTAGCAAACATATCAATAAATCAGAATAAAAATATAGTAAATGTGGCTTATGTTTGTGTCTGGAGGGAAGTGATGCCTTGCTGCTTTTCATATAGTGTTTTTTTTTTTTATTTAAATTACAACATACCGAGCCTTACCACCATTTGATTCTATGACAATCGTACACTCTCATGGACTGCAGGCTTTAAATTAGATGAAATTCTCAGGAACCACAAAAAACATGGGCTGACATGTGATGTCTGTTGTAATCGACACAGATTACATGTACCTACTATATGGTTGGGGTTAGAATGTGGCTTTGGTTCAGGGTTAGTCAATCATTCATTCATTCATTCATTCATTCATTCATTCATTCATTTTCTTTTCGGCTGAATCCCTTTAATAATCTGGGGTCGCCACAGCGGAATGAACCGCCAACTTATCCAGCATAAGTTTTACTCAGCAGATACCCTTACAGCTGCAACCCTTGATTGGAAAACATCCATACACACTCATTTACACATACACTTCGGACAAGTTAGCCTACCCAATTCACCTGTAACATGTCTTTGGACTGTGGGGGAAACTGAGGAAATCACCCGGAAACACCCGGAGGAAATCCACGCAAACACGGGTAGAACATGCAAACTCTACACAGAAATGCCAACTGGCCCAGCCATGACTCGAACCAGTGACCTTCTTGCTGACAGGCGATTGTGCTACCCACCGGTTAAGGGTTAATTACTTGTAATTATGCATAATTTATTTTAAATACTATAGTAAGTGCATGGAACATGTGTAACTATGTTACCTTAAATAAAACTGTTAACCGTAACATTAATAAAAGATGATGCCATACTGCAATTTTATATTGAAACATTAATTTGAATACCAAATTTACAAATGTACGTTCAAGTTTTGTATTTCATCCCATTGAGTCATTTCTGAAATATGCAAACTGTATTTTTGCATGGTGGAAAACAACAGAAGCAGGAAATAATAATCAAATGAACCACATACAATGAATGATGTCAATCAAGACCGAAAACATCCGGTTTGTAGGTGTGTGTGTGTGTGATGTGTGTGTGTGTGTGTGTGTGTGTGTGTATTCAGTTTTCTGAGATAGCATCAGTTCAGCTAGTGTACTGTATAAATCATTTGAAAGTAAAAGTACAGATGTCTTACTGGAAATGACTTTGATAAAAGTTCATTTAGAATTTTGCTCAAGTAAAAGTTTTATCTAATATTTATTGTACTTTTTATTATATAACATAATGAAGTAAATATAGTCTACTTAAAGTCAATAAATAATAAAACGTGTTCAATACACAGTTTGAGCAGCTTGACTGTGTTCAGTTTTAACTTATATGTTTGTTTTAACTTCATACATTTTGTTTCCTTTAAATTAAAAAGGCTAAATGTTTAGGTAAAATCATGATGATGCTAAAAATAAGATAAAAATAAAAAGCTAATAGTTTAAATTATATATATATATATATATATATATATATATATATATATATATATATATATATATATATATATATACATATATATATATATATATATATATATATATGTTTAAAGCATCTTTGCAGTGTACAATTTTTTTCGTGTTCATTAGACATTACTCTTTTTATATGATTTGACGTCAACTTTGATGAAAGGTTTTGATCCACTTTAAATGTTGACTACTGTGCACTACCTGACAAAAGTCTTCCAAGTTTTAGGAACAAAAGATAGTAACTTAACTTCTAGTTGATCATTTGGTATCAGAAGTGGCTTATATGAAAGACAAAGGCCTCTAGATTATGCTTTTTTTACCAAAAAAACATGATCATGCCTAGATTTTTAATTATTTAATTAGGACAGTAAGGTCTGACTTTGCTTAGACAAAAGTCTTGTCACTGTAGAGGCAATTTTCTTTAAGGAGGCTCTCTCAGAGGTCAAGAAGACATTCTTACCCAATGTGTCTTTTAAAGTTCTATTATTTGCAAAGAAAGTCACACAATCATACAGCAACGACAGTTTCTGCAGGGTGAGACGCAGAAACAGTGTGCGTTTTCTTTTTATCTAGTTTGTAATACCCACAAGGTCATCAGTGACTTACAGGGTGAATCCCAGCTACATCAAACTTCATTTTTGACCATCTACACTCTCAGAAAAAATGGTACAATGTTGTACCAAAGAAGGTACAAACCCTTGTCACTGGGGCAGTACCTTTTTATGGAACAGAATTGTACCTTAAGACAAAGAAACAAATTTGTACCATTGCAGTTTGTACCTTTAAGAACATGATTTATACCATGGGGAACCAAAATGTACCTTCATCAAAGATACAAATGTTTTACCAGTTGTTTCGCATTATTGCATTATAGAACTTAATAATTATTGTTTATGAGTTTCTTTAAACATATGCTTTTAAATGATGATTCATGTTTTAATATGGAAATTATTCATAAATCACTTTGCCTTTCCAGTAATATTTATTTTCATAGATTTTGTAACAAAGAAGGAGTTGTCCAACACTTATGTACACTCTCAGAAATAAAGGTACAGGAGCTGTCTCTGGGTCAGTACCTTTTTAAAAGATACATATAAGTATCCAAATGTACCTAAAAAGTACCTCTGAAGTACCATTATGGACCCTTCAGGTACAAATATGTACCGTTTGAAAAGGTACCACCCCAGTGACAGCTCCTGTACCTTTATTTCTGAGAGTGTACCTTTTTATGAGAGCAATTATGTACCTTCATTTAAATTGTACCATAAAAGGTACAGAACAGTATCATAAGCGGTCTTTTCTGTACCATATAAGGTCAAACTTTTACAAAGGTACAAAACTGGCCCTCAAGGAACATTATTTGTACCACCGTGTACCTTTTTTTCTGAGAGTGTACATTTCAGTCTTACCTCTAAATCAAACATGTAGCTTGTTAAATCACTATGTACTTATTTAGATCTTGTCTGATGATAAACAGATGTTAAAGTGGTCACACTTGGTCTAACCTAAACAGTACATTCATGGAAGAATAAAAAAAAGACCTTTATAACAAATTAGTGTATAAAATTAATATACGATGAATAAAATAAATTTCCACCACATCACTTAAAATAAATAATGAACAGTATAGAATAAAAAGTCATGGTGCAGTGGAAAAATTATTACTATTGTTTATGACTCCAATGAGCTTGGAGGACTGCATCCTTACATCTCTGCAATGACTCAAATCACTTATTAATAAAGTCATCTGGAATGGCAAAGAAAGTGTTCTTGCGGGACTCCCAGAGTTCATCAAGATTCTTTGGATTCATCTTTAATGCTTCCTCCTTAACCTTACCCCAAATATGCTCAATAATGTTCATGTCTGATGACTGGAAAAATCTACCTTCTGCCACTTTCCCAAATGATCAACTAGAAGTCGAGTTATTATTTGTTACTCAACTGGGATCGACAACAAGACTTTTTTGTCAGGTAGTACTAGCCGGTATGCTATGCATATTAAAACGTGGGTGATCAGAGGGGTTTTAAACGACTTAAATCAAATAAAATTACCTAAAACTACGTAACTTTAGCATACCAAAGTGAAATTCAAACATATTAAATGTATTTTCCCCAACAACAAATTTGTGGCTGGTAAAAATGCAGAGTGGCTAGCAACTTTAGAAAACTACTAGCCCACCACAGTGGCTGGTAAACAAAAAAGTTAATGTTGAGTTTGATGCTTACAAATGACTGATTTGAAATGCAGTGTTTCCCGTTCATTGATTTATTTGTGATGATCTACAACAATACATTGGCCTTCACTAAAATATAGAGCATATCGAGTTTAATCATCATTCCATACTGTATAGAAATGTAGCAGAATCGAAGAGCATCTCATACACATCACTTCACTGAGCTCAAACGTTAGAACATTTGAAAACCATGTCTATCAGGGAATCAATCTATAAACATATATATGAGTGATGCTGACGCAGGGGCATAGTTTGTGGTTGACCCAAATATGAAATTTACTCACTATTTACTCACACTTGAGCAGATCTAAACCTTTATGAGTTTTTTTCTTCTGTCAGACACTAAACTCACAATGAGGCAGAGTTGGTTTTTCGTTCTTTTTTGCCACAATTTACCACTTCCGACTTTTAATATGTGTAAGGAGTGGGGTGGCAACAGAGGGGAGGATCCAGATGCTGCTTTATTTAGAAAAATCAGGCAGAAAAGTTCCAAACAGAAGCATGTAGGTCATCAGAGAGTGGTTGATATACGTAAATAGATGAATGCTTGAAGCAGGTGGCAAAAACAAACAAACACAATGAGACATACAAAGATCAAAACAAGACAGACTAAGCAAGAAAATGCTGACGTAATGCTCACTTACAGGAAACAAGAAGTGTGCATATATATATATATATATATATATATATATATATATATATATATATATATATATATATATATATATATATATATATATATATATATATATATATAATATATATATGTGTGTGTGTGTGTGTGTGTGTGTGTGTGTGTGTGTGTGTATATATAAATAATTTTTTTTGTTTTGTGCTTAGGGTTTAACACCAGTGGGCCCAATTTTTTTTTTATCTCGCCTAGGGCCCCTCTACCCTACAGGCCGGCACTGGCACACAGACATATTATGCTTTATCATAATAATTACACTTCAAAGTTCTGTTATAATGCCAGTCTGTGGAGTCTAATAAAATGCACACCATATAGAAGCTTCTTACATGCTTCCATACCAAATCTGAAATCGAGGGGCACAGGACACGGTTCATGTAACTAGTTAAAATTGCATATTTTACTTGATTTGAACATTCTCAAAACATTAAGATAATGTACGTACATAATTCAGCAGAATACTGTATATAACACTAGGGGTATTTTATTTTCAAAAAAGACAAAAAAACCAGACAGTTCAGAAATGACTCACTACAGTTTTGTTTTCTGCTTCCAAAGCATAGGATCACAACAGGGATCATTCTGAAGTCACACAGTGTCTAGGAGGATGTGAAATTAACAAGTTCATGATTCAATGAAATCACGGTTCAAAAAAAGTGGAACAGAACATTTTCTTAACCCTCGTGTGCTCTTGGGGATGTTTTTGTGATTTGTCAAGTGGAATAATATTTAGTGATGAATCTTATTTTGACACATATGTTGGGCAATTGCAAAAGTTTTCAAAAACTCAATAACAGACTCGGATTTAAAACAATAATTATTTACATTTATATAGTGTTTTTCTAGACACTAATAGCGCTTTACACATTGGGGGAATCTCCTCATCCACCACCAGTTTGTGTGTGGATGACACGACGGCAGCCATATTGCGCCAGACCACACACCAGCTGATTGGTGGAGAGAAGATGCATTTGGCCAGGATGCAGGGGTTAAACCCCTACTCTTTGTCAAAGAACATCCTGGACATTTACTATCCTTTCGTTATGTTGGGGGCTATTTTTGCCCCATTGACTTCCATTATAACCCCATTTTTTGAACGAAAAGCCATGGCAGCATATAATCATGCACTCTTGATTGTTGGTGGTTTTCTAAGTTGGGAAGATGTAAATTTTATCATTTTTACTGTTGATCATCAATTAACCCTTGGATCGAAACATTTCCTTTGTCTGTCTGTCTACAGGATTTTACATCTTTGTGTGGATGTGTGCAACAACGATGAAAAACGGAAGGCAGTCACTTCAATCCAAGACTAAATCCACTGTGGACGTCTCCAGATAAGGACTACTCATGTTGTTTTCTTACTGAAACCTCTTTTATGTGACATTTTACAAGACATTATCCAGCTACATCAACAGAAAAGCATCATCCCCTGTGACCCCCTTTTTCTTTTGCAAGAGTGCTGACTTCCTTTGCTCCAATTCAGCACATAAACATCAAATAAAATGAAGCTTCCTTTTTCTAACTCAAATTAAGACTTTAAAATATGATTTGTCTCATCTTATCTTAGACCTGCTTATTTATTGTGAGAAAAAAAAAATTATAAATAAATGCTGTGATTTGTGAATAAAAAGCACTTTTAGTATTTATTATAGTAAATGTCTATTGGAAACATTACAATAACGTTCTCCATTGTAGTTTTTTTAATTTTTACCCTTTAATACACCTTAGTGTTCTGTGACGGTAAGTAAAAAGCTTATGGAGTCATAGTTCCTTACTTTTGCAATGAAATGCAGTTCACAATGTCGCACAGGAAACCACAGAATCACATGAGACCTGCGTTTAAAGTCATTGTCGTGCACTCACTACAGCATAGCATTCAAGGCAGAAATGAAAGGCTTATACTGTTTCGTTGTTTGGATATTTTCCTCCACAATATGGACTGGAGCAGGTGAGTCAATAACATTTCACCTCCTGATTAATAGCACTGTGTTGTCACTCGAAACTTGTGGGTTTGACAAAAAAAAAAAAAAAAAGTTGGTCACACTTCATTTTGATGATTAGTTTTGTTGAATTTAAGTTACATTGCAACTAGTTCTCATTAGATTATAAGTAGACGACTGTTAAGTTGGATTCAGGGTTAGTTAGTGTAAGTTGACAGGTACTTACAAAGTTTCTTATAGTCAGTTAAATGTCTGTTAAAGGAGCAGTATCATATTAAGCAGACAATCTACTAATACTCAAACGAACCATCAAAATAAAGTGTTACAAATGGGGTTTACAAACCCATATAGGAAAATGATAATCACATATATAGGCAAATTACATAAATACTAGTTGTTATTTGAACTTTACTTAACAAAATATATGGCATATATGCTAAATATATGTCAAAATATTACCAAAAAAAGCTACAAAATGAACACACACACACACACACACACATATATATATATATATATATATATATATATATATATATATATATATATATATATATATATATATATATATATATATACACTGAAAAAGGACTACTTATTGAAAATAAATTGAAACAACGTTTTTTAGGGGGGACAACTTAATTGTTTTGGGTTTAATCCACTTAAATTTGTAAAAGCAATTTGTGTTGGGACAACAAGATGGAAGCATTTTTACAGTGTATGGCCAAATATAAATACATGTGTATTTTTTTTCCAATATTTCAAAATATATATTGCATATGTGATATTTTTTATTGAACCGCCAACTTATCCAGCATATGTTTTTCACAGCAGATGCCCTTTCGGCCGCAACCCATCACTGGGAAATATGTGATATTTTATATATATGAAATTAAAATATGACCTTTTTTTGTTATATATATTCCATATTTCAAATGTCAATGTTGGAACCTTTGTGAATATGTAGGTGATATGATTAGTGTTAGGAGTGAATATAAAAAATAATTACCTCCATGATTTGACATCAGTTTACAGAAAACCTACATGCCATTCAGTTCTGGACAATTGTATGAAATCTGGAGATGTTCTACAGTAAGTTAATTCTAAAATCTTGTAACTGAAAAATAATGTTTTATAAGCATATGTTTTATAATGTGTGGTAAAGTTCAAATACTTTGTTTGATGTAAATTATTTTTTACACAGTAAAAAAAAAAAAAAAAAAACGTAATTTTACGATTTATTTCGGGCAGCTGGGGGCCGAAGAAAAACATAAAATTATGGGCATGAAATTACAGAAATATACCGTAAAGTAACAGACAGAAATTTTCTTAATTTTTTTTTTTTTTTTTTTTTTTTACAATGACATAAATCTTTTTTTTTTTTTTTACCAGGTGTATGGAACAGAAGATGAAAAATTGCTCTGCTATAAGGCCTCGTATTCCTACACCAAACTATTTTGTTAAAAGCATTGACTCCTTAGTGGTAAGACTAAACATCCACGCATTTGGAGCATGATTTAACACATGTACACGGTTAACAGACAATTATAATGTGCCATTAAAAGCCAAGACGTTGGTCAGATGGTAAACTTTGAAGTGAAAATGATTAGCCCTCCTGTGAAATAATTATTCTTTTCCAAATATTTCTCAAAGGACATTTAACGAAGCAAAGAAATTTTCACAGTATTTCCAATAATATTTTTTCCTCTAAAGAAAGTCTCAGTTGTTTTGTTTCAGCTAGAATAAAAGCAGTTTTTAAATGTTTAAAAACATTTTAAGGTCAACCTAAGGCAACCTAAGCCTTTAAATGTCACTGAATACTAGCATCTTGAAAAATAGCTGGTAAAATATTATGTACTGTCATCATGGCAAAGATAAAAGAAATCAATTAGAAATAAGTAATTAAAACTATTAAAAATAGTATAAAATATACAGGTGGCTATAATGTTTAGAAAAGTTCTGAAAAAAAATCTTATTTCCGTTAAGCAGAAATTGGGGATATAAATATACAGGGGGGCTAATAATTCTGACTTCAACCGTACATATAACTGCACAGGAAGATCAACGAGGTCACATGCATGACTCTGCCTTCATCTTTGTTTCTTCAGAAATCACTAGATACAGAAAAAGGATACGTGATCAACATCTCAGACGAAGCGCTGCAAAGAAGCAGAGATGGACTGGAGAATAGTAGCAGTGAAGATGTTAAGTTGAAAGTCTATCTTCTGGATGAAAGCTTGTTTAAAATAACCAGCAGTTCAGAAATTAAGGTACATATACAAGTGGGAAAAATAAGTATCGAATGCGTCACATTTTTCTCAGAAAACATATTGCTAAAAGGTGTTGCCAGAACAACCAAAGAAATCCAAATATGCAAAGAAAACAAATCTAATTAGTTTACAAATGAAGTTATGCGTAATAAAATGAAATGACACATAGGGAAAAGTACTGAACACATGAAGAAAGGAACATGAAGAACTTCACATGAAGAAAGGAACAAAGGAACCCACTGGATGACTCTGGTCTACAAGGCTCTTCTGGGACTGGTGCCTTCATACCTATGTCCCCTTCTCCATAAGTCTAAAAGCCAGTATGCCCTACGCTCAAGTGAATCTTATCATTTGACTGTTCCCCGGGTTCGAACTGAAATAGGGAAGCGAGCCTTTAGTCATGCCGCTCCCTCATCGTGGAATACTCTTCAGTCTGAACTAAAGATATCTGAGCTCATCCCAATGACAGTTTCGCTCTATCCTTTTTACAAACAACACCAGTCCATTTCTCAATGTATGTGTTTTTAATTTATTGAAATGTGGTAAAGCTGGAAAACTGAACTGTATTTTTATATTATATTAATTTTCTATTTATTCATAATATTATTAAATTTTTATTATATATATATATATATATAAATATATATATATATATATATATATATATATATATATATATATACATATATATATATATATACATATATATATATATATATATATACATATATATATATATATATATATATATATATATATATATATATATATATATATATATATATATATATATATATATATATATATATATACATATATATATATATATACATATATATACATATATATATATATATATATATATACATATATATACATATATATATATATATATATATATATATATATATATATATATATATATATATATATATATATATATATATACATATATATACATATATATATATATATATATATATATATATATATATATATATATATACATATATATATATATATATATATATATATATATATATATATATATATATATATATATATATACATATATATATATATATATATATATATATATATATATATATATATATATATATATATATATATATATATATATATATACATATATATACATATATATATATACATATATATATATATATATATATATATATACATATATACATATATATACATATATATACATATATATATATACATATATATATATATATATATATATATATACATATATACATATATATATATATATATATATATATATATATATATATATATATATATATATATATATATATATACATATATATATATACATACATATATATATACATATATATATATACATATATATATATATATATATATATATATATATATATATATATATATATATATATATATATATATATATATATATATATATATATATATATATACACACACACACACATATATACACACACAAACATATATATATATATATCATGTGTTGCAGACCTCTTGGCCATTTCACCCTTGTAAATAAGATCTTGATCTCAATGTTTTTTTTTTTTTATCTGGTTAAATAAAGAAACATAGGAAGGTGTAGAAAGGCAGTAAAAGCCCAGACAGTAGCTGAAATCTCTCAGTACTTCTTTAGCAACCCTCTGCTCCTCCTCATTGTAAATGAATATTTGCTACTTCATTCCCACATCTACATTAGCAGGATGATGAAGATGAAACCAGGGTGGACATTTCAGCAAGACAGGGATCCAAAACACAGCCAAGGAAACTCTCAAATGCTTTCAAAGAAAGAAAATCAAGCTGTAAAATAGCCAAGGCAATTACCTGACTTGAATCTAATCCAAAATACAATCAAAAGATCAGATTTGATAGATAAGACCCACAGCACCATCAAGATTTTTACACTCTGTTGACATCTCTTGAAAAAAATAAAAAAAAAAAGTCACACCTGAGCAATGCATGTGACTTCATCCTTCATCTGAGAGGCGTCTTTATGCTGTCATCACTAAAAAAAAGCCTTTTATATAAAGTATTAAATACATTTCAGTGGTTCAGTATTTTCTCCTTGTGTCATTTCATTGGTATTACACAAATATTGTTTGGGTTTTTAGAAAATCTGGTTCAATTCTATTTATTCCTTTAGAAATATTATTCCCAGAAAAAAATAAAATAAAAAATAACGTGTTCAATAGTTTTTTTTTTCCCCACTGTAAGTGCTTTCTGTCTCTCCTTTAAAAACTTTGTTAAAACCAACTGGAAATTGGTGTACTTTGGAGGAAATCTGTATGTCTTAATAATGTTGTTTCTTCTTTGTCACTTGTGGTATTGGCACAGGAAGGAAATGACCTTAATGGGTCAGACCCAGTATTGCTTAAGCAAAGTGTGTTGGGAGTTTGGCTTGGTACGACTGAAGTGAACAACCTTTCTCAGCCTGTTCAGCTCAAATTCAGAAACACCCATAACCAGGTCAGATCTCACATAAAGCACTCTCATAAATACACCTTGGCCTTGAGGACTTTGTTAATCAGTTGCCAGTTTTCAGTGAAGTACACCTTTATTATTGCAGACTGAAAATGGGATCTGTGTCTATTGGCATCTCGAGAAAAATGGCGGTGGTGAGTTGAACGTTTAAGCCATCTTCAGAGTGAAAGATTTGACTTGACAACACAATCTCATGGCAATTCGTAACTTTTTCATTTAGTGGCTAATTCGTACAATCTAATTCATACATTTTTGTACGATTTGCTCATCCCCCATTGACGGCTGGGTTTAGGAGTGGGGTTAGGTGCCACACCTCCTTTTTAAAAATCGTACAATTTTGTACGACTGAACTCATATGAATTCGTACGAATTAGCCACTAAACTGGCAAAACGTAAAATACTAACGTTTTCTCGTGAGATCAGACTGGACTTGATGTTTCATTAAAATGATAGTTCACCCAAAAAAAAAAACTTCTGTCATCATTTACTCACCCTTTATTTGTTCCAAACCTGAGTGAGTTTCTTTCTTCTGTTTAACACTAAAAAAATATTTTAAAGAGCAAGAAAACTTGTAACCCTTCCCAGATGAAAAAAAACAGCATAAACAAGCTTGTTGGCTGGTTTTAGCTGGTTGATTAGACTGGTTTTAGGGGGGTTTTGGCCATTTCCAGCCTGGTCTTAGCTGGTCAGGCTGGGAGTTGACCATCCAAAACCAGCTATGTCCAGTTTGGTTTAAGCTGGTCATTTTCCAGCCTGACTAGCTAGACCGGGCAGGAAATGGCCAAAACCCCTCTAAAACCAGGCTGATCAACCAGCTGATCAAGCTTAGGCTAATTTAAGCAGTTTTTTTTTTTTCAGCAGAGTTGACCTTCATAGCATTTGTTTTTCCTACTATGGAAGTCAATAGTTTCTTCTTCAAAATATCTTAGTGTTCAACAGAAGAAAAAAAACTCAAAGGGCCCTATCAATCAATGCGGCGCAAGGCGCGACGCAATTGTGGTTAGCTTGTTTCAGCTCGGCGCAAGAGTCGTTTTTGATGTTTTGCATCACGCTGTTTAAATAGCAAATGCATTTGCGCTCATATGTGCGCCCATAGGCGTTCTGGTCTAAAAAGGAGGCGTGTTAAGGCTCATTGCTGGCACGTTGCTATTTTGAGGAACTAAAATACACTGTTCAAAAGACTAGCTAAGAGGAGGTCTAAAGTCCAACCTTGATTAATACACATAGGATGTACAGCAATGAGCAAATATCTTTACAAATGAAAAATAATTAAAGGATTAAAATATTACAAAAAAAAAAATTTTCTAGCCTACATAAAAACAAAAAACATACTTTCATGCCTTCTTCATATGGGGGACTTTTTTCAGTTTATTCAAAACAATTTGCTTTTGTATAATGTTATTACTATTATTTATTATATGCATATTTATATTTGTTTTATTAAAAACAAGCTTAGATTTGCCCACCTGTCAGATTTTAGACCATATGGGGCATAGCATGTGTACTTGGACACACTAAGTTTATGCGTACTTATAAACACTAAGTAACTACTCATTCGTTTGCTGGAAATTAGAGTAGTTTTGAATCAAATCTTTGCACCTAACAAACAAAATTAATTATGTATAGGCTAATGGATGTCTGTGCGTACAACACATTTCCCTATCCATGAGAGTGAAAGTGAAAGTAAAGAATGAGGAGGCTCATCTCTCATTCTCTCGCTGTGGATGCTCTGTTTAACTGTTTTCTCTCTAGTGAAGTGCTCAGTATTTCTACTTAAAGTCCATCATGTAAATAGCAAATGCGTTGTGGCGCAACGCAACTGACTCTTAAAGGGAATGGGAGATGAGACTCTGATTGGTTTATTCTCAAAACACACCTATAACTCATTAAGAGAATAAGCTCAACCCTGTTAGACCATTTTTCCATCCTCAAAATAGCAAAAGTGGATTCTAAAACACCCTTAATGCTTTTGCTTTGGACTTTGTGCATGGATCATTAAATAGAGCCCAATGGTTTAGAACCACTTGAGGGTGAGTAAATAGTAAGTGACAATATTTGAGTGAACTACTCATTTAACAAAGCATATTCAGATAATTATTCTTAATAGGGGGTATTAGCAGACAGCATGCCAAATACACATCACTTTTTATTGATTTAAATATGTGTGAACTCATGACTTACATATATGAACAAAATAAAGTACCATCGTCTAGAATCTAGGTCATTCTCAGAGGCTGTGTTTAAAGAAATTACAGCTAAACATGAACTAAATTCCAAATCAACGTGACCGATGCAGCCTCTTAGTGGTTACTAGCCAAGTTTTTAATCATACCATGACATAAATCTTTTTAGAGTATACAAAAAACCCCAAATGTGAATTAGGTGCTTTTATCATGAGGTTGTTTGAAGGGTTAAACCTAGTTACCAACAGTAAACAAGCCAAGCATAAGAGAGTCACATGGGTGTAGTGTTCTACATAACTTTTTTTCAAACAAGTCCAAAACCACCTAATGCAAGCGTAGACTATTTATTTATTTATTTATTGCAAATTAAGGCATTTTTATTTGACTTTTTATTTTATTTTATTTGACTTCTGCCATTTCCATCTCCATTTCTCATGCAATACTTCACTACTCAGTAGAGATACCCTGATAAAATGTGTTCCAGCACAAGTGTTATGTAATCATTAAATAAAAAGTACAAAAATACTTGATTTTTCTGATGTAATTAAGTTTAAAAAAGTAAACATGTATTACCTGATGAATGTTCATTCATTCTGTGAATTTTATTTAATAACCATATGTTAATCCTACTAATGCTAATAAACAGAACAAAAAGTGAAATTGCTAAAATACACATACCTGTCAACCTGGCATTCTCCCATAAGTTACAGTTCTATCCCGCTTTCATCCCGTAAAGGTATTTTCCTGTATTTCTCATGTATTTTTTCTAAAAAAAAAAGGTGCCAATAGACATTAAAAAGCAGATCCTCCCTATCCGCAACCCATACTGCCGAACCACCAGGGGTGCCCCTTTCTCTTAAATGTGAATCTGTTCTGTGCTTTTATTTTATTAAGCATGAAAATACTTTTAGATAAATATAAAATTAGAAGGATTCCCTTCCATTACAGGTGCCTTTCCCCTCGTAAGCAATCCTCATGTCAAAAAAGACATGTCAATCTTCGTTGTTTTTCTTTTTTACACAACAAATTTTGTCTAAAATGAACAAAAAAGTTAGGATAGCAATAAAATGCTTTCAGTTATAGATATATTCCACCTGTTATTTAATGTGATCAAGTTAAAAAATCTAAATAACACATTTATTCACTGCTCTTTAATCCGAATGTTTAAATTATAGAGTGATGAAAAGGTTAATGACATTTAAACATTTGATTCAGTTTCTTTTTAATCCCTATATATCTGAATAGGCTAAACTAATTTATTTGCAGAATCTTTTCTAATATATGTATCCTTTGTAAATAATAATAATTAATAATAATAAAATACTAAAAACTTAGACCCTATTATTGACCATTTCAACTCCAGAAACAGCTCCAGATAAACATATTTAGTCATTTTGAGGGAGGAGGGGGGGGGGGGGGGGGGGTCCCTTATTTTCACATCCCAAAGTTGACAGGTGAGTAAAAATAAAATGTGTTGAAATTCCAAGATTTCACAATTCACAATTGTGACATCTGTCCAACATCCCAGAATTGTGTATGTGAGTGTGTGTACATACTTATGTGGTTTACAAGGACATGAAACGTGGGTGTTACCAAAGTCCCTTTAAGGGCAAGTCATTTCCCTTGGCGGCCATCTTTGAAACGTCTCTTGGGCAGTATGCTCGGGCATTCTGTCAGAATGGGAAACACCAAAATCTCTAAAACTACTTGCCAAGCTTTCGATTACATTTCAGATTACGAATAACCAATCAAATTTAACAACAACTGTCCTGTTAGTTTCATTTCTAAATGTTCGTATCACACAAAATCTGCACAAACTCAAGTATGGTCCTAGCCTCTCCCCCGGAGAATTGTCATTGTATAGCCATCGCTGATTGGCTCCTGTACTAGAAGGCGGGGCTTTATTCGCTATATTGACAGTTACACTTTTCCCCATTCAAAAGTATACGAGTGACATGTCTTGCTTTGTCTCAATACCACATACACAAAGTTCGGACTTGTGTCCTTGGAAGTTCAGACTTTGAAAAACAAACTACCAAGGACGCGAGGACACAAGCACCCGGCTCATTTCTTCAAATGGAACAGCAGTGTACTTCGTCTCTTACTTCACCATGGATTCATCAGTTTCACTGTACATAAACAATAAAATGATTTAATTATATAAAACACTGGCTTATAATTAATATTATATTAATATTATAAATCTATACTTTTGATTTAAGAAAATGTAAACAAATCACTGTAATTGTGAAGTGAAATGGGTTATTACACACAGATGTGTGTCTTTTATCAATCAGATTTAATAAACTACAATGGACATTATACAAGTATAAAGTACAAGACGTGAATAATAGGAAATAAAGATAACGAAATAAAAAGCAATTTGGTAAACAAAAACAAACCTCGTACAACACGGTAACAAAATTAAAGACAATTATAAAAGGTAACAAAATAACACTGACAAAATAATACACCTGATAACAAATAACAGATAAGACCAAAAACTCCCATTACATATGCAAAAGATGGATTAAATATCATGTTTTAACTACAATGGGTCAGTCACTCCTGCTCCTATATAATCAATTATTAGCCCCCTGAATTATTAGTTCCTCTGTTTATTTTTTCCCCAATTTCTGTTTCACTGAGAGAAGATTTTTTTCAACCCATTTCTAAACATAATAGTTTTAATAACTCATTTCTAATAACTGATTTATTTTATCTTTGTCATGATGACAGTAAATAATATTTGACTAGATATTTTTTAAGACACTTCTACACAGCTTAAAGTGACATTTAAAGGCTTAACTAGGTTATGCGAACTCCACACAGAAATGCCAACTGACCCAGCCGAGGCTGTGACCTTCTTGCTGCGAGGCGACAGCACTACCTACTGTGCCACCGAGTCGCCATAGGGACACACCTCCTGTCCCTTTGATTTAAAAAGCTTAAAAATCATATTAATGGGATCTTTTGAAGTAAAATATTTGCCCAGGTTTTGTGTCAGGGTTGGGTTTAGGGGTAGGATTAGGGTCATATAATAACCGTAAGACCATATAAAGTTGAAGTCAGAATTTATAGCCCCCCTTTTTTTTTTTTCCCCAATTTCTGTTTAACAGAGAGATTTTTTTCAACACATTTCTAAACATAATAGTTTTATTAACTCATTTATAATAACTGATTTATTCTATCTTTGCCATGATGACAGTCAATAATATTTGACTAGATATTTTTCAAGACACTTCTATGCAGCTTAAAGTGACATTTAAAGGCCTAATTAGGTTAATTAGGTTAACTAGGCAGGTTAGGGTAATTAGGCAAGTTATTGTATAATGTGGTTTGTTCTGTAGACTATCAAGAAAAAAAAATGCTTAAAGGAGCTAATAATTTTGACCTTAAAATGGCCTTTAAAGTACTATCCTATTGTTCTGGAACAATATAGGATATATGGTAACTGTTCACAGTTTATTAGTGTCTATTATTTAATTTATCTTGTACTATATTAGTTAAATGTTTAGTTTATGTCTAGTGTGTGTCATTTTTTTTTTTTTTTTAATTGCACATTGGAGTATGGGAGAAACGCAATTTCAGTCTACTGTGTAATGTAATGTTGCATGGTTTGATTGACAATAAAGTTGACTTGACTTGACTAAAAAAAAGCTTTTATTCTAGCCAAAATAATACAAATAGGACTCTCTAAAAGACAAAATATTATCAGACATGCTGTGAAAATTTCCTTGCTCTGTTGAACATCAATCGCGAAATATTTAAAAAAGGACAAAATTCAAAGAGGGGCTAATAAGACTTTAACAGTAATAATTGGTTGTTACTGTATTAAAAATGTTACCAGTATGGAGCGTTCTAGTTAACCATACAAGTGTGTGCATGTGTGTATATCACCAATATATTTTGTGTTTAATAGACATCTAAAAGACTAGAATTTCTAGAAAGACTAGAACAGTCAAATAGACCAGTCATCAAATAGAAACAGCATGTACCTGAGCTCAGTTAAGAGCTTCATGGGAAAGGCTGTGAATACTTCTGTACACGTGATTTTTCAGTTTTTTTTTATTTCTAATAAATTTGCAACAATTAAAAAAAAATCACATTGTCATTATAGGGTATTGTGTGCAGAATTGAGCAAATAAATAAATTTAATTAATTTTCGAATAAGACTGTAACATAAACAAATGTGGAAAAACTGCTGCTTTCCGGATGCACTGTATGCAGTTTATTTGTAATGTACTTAACACAAATAAACTACACTTTAATACCACTGATCAAACATGTAATGAACTTTGACAGGCATGTATTTAAAGTATATTTTACTTTTTTTATTATTATTATTATTTAGCAAAGTTAGCTAATCATTAACACATCTGAAGTAGGTCTATACTGACAATTGGTTTGGCTGCAGGAAACACATTACTAGTGTGCATCCGAAGACGAAACCATGCTTTTTTTTTAAAAGTTGTGCCTTTTAAGTTATATCTGTCAAGTTATTGTCAGCTTAGCGAGCTCAAACATGCAGTTTAATTTAGACTAGTGTTAAGCCTATGTATTAGTATTGAGAATTATGTGAACACAATATTTAATAGGCCACTAGATCAAAAGAGTAAAAACAACTGAAAACCACAGCATAGTTAGAATATTTAATGATGCATTTAAGTACGTCAATGAACAAATATAAGTCAAATATACTATAAGTCAAGTATTAATAAATGCAATATTAAGTTTAACTCCCTAGTAAACAATTTTGTGTTAAATAGACGTCTAATAGACATCTAAACGTACATGTAGACAGCTTAGCTTAAACAAGGCTAAACTTGAGCTGTCAGAGAAAATCTAATAGTAATCTAAGAATAGCCTAAAACTAGACTAGTCGTCAAATAGACAGATTAGACAGATTGTATAAGTGTATCCATTCATTTCTGTTTATTTGATGACTAGTCAGATAGACTACATCTATAGGATGTTCACTGGCAGGCCAAATTTTGTCTTGTTTTAGCCAAGACGACTATGTTTAGGCGTCTATTTGACATGTATTAGACATCTTTTAAAAACAAAAATGCTTGCTGGGTCTGCGAAGTAGCTAAAAAGTGAACTGAAAGTATACTTCATTTTTTAGTTTGATAGAAATATATTAATATATTTCACATAAGAAGTACATTTAAGGAAAGTTGATAACAAGTAAACTGGAAGTAAACTTTCTTATTGTTTGTTTAATAGACGTCTACTAATTGTACACACACAAACAATAAACGTCTTCGTAAGTGATGTCACGAGAGTAAAACACACTCAAAAATATTTCTGCTGCTTGTTCGAACTACTTATTAACAAGCTAAATTAACAAAATGTTTGAGGGGGGGGATTTGCAACACAGACTCATTGTGAATACGTACATACGTATATATTTCTAAAGAGCATGCATTATGTAGCCAAAGGTATGTATGGTAGCATTTAGGCTTTAAAACGAACGCTACGGGGTGGTATGAACTGCCGACAGCTTCTGTTTCTTCTCGCACTACCAGCTGACGCCTTACCTCTGAGTTACCAATGTTACCAGTTTGCCAAGTGGCTCGCTGCATACGTCGGCGGCCTTATGACGCAGAGTAGAGTTTAACATGACAACGGGGTTCAAAGTAAATCAAACACAAAAAGCAGAAAATTAAATAAACATTAAATAACAGGGCGAGAACGTGGTAAGATCTGAAAACGTGGTAAAAAAAAATCAGGTGGCTTTTCGGGACTGCATTTGAAAAACGGTTGGGTTAGGGGAGGGTTGTGGCCTGGGGGTTGATCAGTCAGTTGACAGTGGCCTCTGGTGGATTTAGGTAAAAACATTGAACACAAAAGGCATTTGCGAGAAAAATTTGAGAACTCAAAAAGCGTACACAGCGGCCTCTGGTGGATTTATGCGAGAAGAGCAAGCGTGAATGGCACTCGCGAGAAAAATCTGAGATCTCAAAAAGCGTACACAGCAGCCACGGGTGGATTTATGTGAGAAGAGCAAGCGTGAATGGTGCTCGCGGGAGAAATTTGAGATCTGAAAAAGCATTCACATCGGCCTCTGGTTGATTTGCGAAAACTAAAACTGCGCAAAAAAAATAATTTAATTTAAAAAAAAATTTCTCCTGGGATGTATTCGGTGCTCTCCAGAAATGTATATAGGGTAACATATCCATAATTAGCCTGGGTTGTTTTTTTGGCACAACTTCAGTTCAGTCTACTTAATTTTGTCAAATCAATTAAGTTAACTAATCGATTTGTGTTGGGGAAACATGAAGGAATTATGTGGAACCCAGCATTTTCCACATTGCAGTCTCAATATCTATAGGCTACCTTATGCTTTAATGTAGACATTTTCATCTCTTTTTCAGGAAACTGGAGTACTGATGGCTGTAAGACTAATATCGACAATGGAGACTTTGTGTGCAGCTGTAACCATCTAAGCTTTTTCGCAGTCCTCATTGTAAGTTAAGCCTTTACCCATGTTTTTTAAATCTTTCAACTTATTCATGGCCGACTTATTTATTTGTGCCTGTTCGTCATGAATGTTTCTAACAGAGTCCTCAAATTCCAGAAAAGTCCCATATTGTCCATCTCAACTATATTTCATATGTTGGCTCTGCCCTTTCAATAGCATTCACATCCCTCGTAATAGTCTTGTTTCTGTGCCAGAGGTAAGCTGCTAAAAGATTTCTCGCGAAACCGTCCAGTTTCAGAATGCTCAATGGTCTAGATTCAAGAGATAACTTCTGCTACTGTCCTCCCCACAGGAAAAAACAATGCGAGCATTCACTCGTCATCCATGTGCAGCTCTCCAGTTGCTTATTCTTGCTGCACATCTCGTTCTTGTGCAGTGTGTGGTTTTCAGGCCATAGTGACTCTGATTCAGTGTGTCAGACTGTAGGCCTTCTTCTGCACTGGTGCCTTTTAGCCACCTTCACCTGGACGGCCATTGAGGGCTTCCATCTGTACCTGTTGCTGGTGCGAGTCTTCAACATCTACATCAAGAGATACATGCTTAAACTAAGTCTCGTGGGATGGGGTGAGTTTAGTTTCACATTGTGAATTTCAAAGTATTTGCCACACTCCATTTTTTTTTTTGGAAATAGGCTTCGTTAACAACTCCCGTAGAGATGAACTGTAGATGTTTACCATTTTTAATCCATTCAGATGATTTCCAGGTCTGGCGGGAGCACTTATAGCTTAGCTTAGCATAAATCATTCAATCGGATTAGACCATTAGCATCAAAAAAAAAATGTAAAAAGCATTTTGAATATTTCCCATTTTAAGCTTGACTTCTGTAGTTACATTGTGTCAAAGTCCCAAAGCAAGTGATGCAACAAAGTTTGATTAAAAAAATCTTGAATGGTTATAAAAATCCTTATAGTCATTAAAATAATTTATAAAAAACAAAAAAAATTATTTGTTTAAAAAGTATTGAATGATATTAATGATATGACGAAGTTCTGGAAACTTTTTTACTTCCCTGTTTATCCATCTGTCTTTACGGTCAGTTTCTTTGGACCGCCTACTGTCATTTTAAAGAAAATCACAACGGCGAGTATAAAACAATGCGGCGAGTATAAAAGCCTTGTCCGTTTTGCGAGGAGCGTGCACAGTCAGCGGAGGTGCGCCGAAAGTATAAATCTAGCTTAAGGAGGATGAGAGAGAGCTCTCGGATTTCTTCTAAAATGTTTTCATTTTTGTTCTGAAGTAAACGAAGCTCTCAGGGAAATGAGGACGAGTAATTAATACCAGAATTGTATTTATTTATTTTTTGATGAACTAATTAAGCCTTGCAATGTGTATCATAAAATCTGTTTGTTGTGTATTAATCATTTCCCACAGGTGTACCCACCGTTACGGCGATGATATGCGGCATGACTAAAGTGTATGGAAAATATACCCTCTACACAGATCAAGAAAATTCAACAGCCACATCGCTGTAAGCTAAAACTCTTCAAACTACTTATTAGCCCTCCTGTAATTATTGTTTTCTTTTTCAAATGTTTCCCAAATTATGATTAGTTAAGCAAGGCATTTTTCACAGTAATTCCTATAATATTTTTTCTTCCGGAAAAAGTCTTATTTGTTTTATTTTGACTAAATTAATAGAACTTTAAAAATTTTTTAAAACCATTTAAGCTCAAAATTATTAGCCTCCTAAAGCAATATTTTGTCTATTGTCTTCAGAACAAACCATCATTATACAATGACCTGCCTAATTACCCAAACTAGCAGAGTTAACCTAATTAACCAAAGTTAAGCCTTTAAATGTCACTTTAAGCTCAAGACTAATATCTTTAAAAATATCTAGTGAAACAGCTCATCATGGCAAAGATAAAAGAAATCAGTTATTAGCTATATCAGTTATAATTATTCACGAGGGCTAATAATTCTGAGTTCAACTATATACAGTTCATCACTTTTCAGACCTGTAACGGATGCTTCCATTGGCTTTTTACTGTCTAGATGCTGGGTGACCACAAACACAGTAATCTACATTACTGTAAATGGCTATCTTGGGCTGGTGCTGCTCTTCAACATGGCTATGCTGGCAGTGGTTGTGGTAAAGATGCGTCAGTTAAGACAGCAGAATGTACAAATAGACCATCAGAAGAGGGCGTGGAAAGACTGCGTGTCTCTGCTGGGGCTCTGCTTTGTTCTGGGAGTGCCGTGGGGTCTGGCCTTCTCAACCCACGGACCCCTGAGTCTCCCTGCGCTGTATGTTTTTACCATCCTCAACAGTTTTCAAGGTAAGAATTTGGCACGGTGTTCATTGAAACAAAAGCATGTAAAAGGGGTTACCTTTTCAGAATTTGGAACTGAATGATCCATACTGGCACCTTAATATTACCTCCAAGGTACTAATACGGACCCTTTAGGTACAAATGTTCAGTTCAGTACAGCTGTTTAATGATTAATCAATACACTGAAAAACTAATGTCTGCAAAACTGTTACAAACTATTTATTTGTGTTGAATTGAAACAAATTAAATATAATAAAATTCGACTTAATTTGTTTGTTTGTTTAAATTCAGGCCAAATAAACAGTTTACAGCCACTTTACGAAAAAAATTTTGTAAATCCAAGGAATCATTTCTGAATAATGTTTTTCAGTGTACTTATCGCATATAAAAAAAGTTTGTATTCATAAAACATTTGTTCATGCATTGTTTATGTAAATATAAATGCACAAACACGCATATGTTCAAATATTTAAAATAAAATTAAACCGCAATAGCAATTTCTTTCAATATTATCGTGGTTGTGACTCAATAAAATCATAGGTCTTTTGGTGAAAAGTTTGCTCAGGCAAATGGACCGAATGGGAGTTAGCGGAAACTAAAATTTTCATCAGCCCAAGCGTGGCCATCATCCTTTGCGGTCTGTTGTCGCTACAGGTCCAGTAATGCAGAAATGGAGGATGCTGCTAGTAGCGGCAAAGAAAAAGAGCTAAAAATGGTCGAACCTAAAGCGGGTTTTAAATCAGATGTGTGGAAGCATTTCATGTATTCTCTGAAAAGAAACAAGAAAGAAGAAAAGGTGACAGAAAAAAGGGTATGCAGGCACTGCCAGACTGTGCTGAAATACAAGTCGGGAAATACGACTAACATGATGGGGATTCTTTTAGTCAAGGGGACAGCAGAACACAGCACACTGCTCAGATTGATGGAGACATTGACTTGTACCACCAAGAGACCTCTATCTCACTCATGGCTTGTCCTTTCGAGTGGAGTTTTTTTTTTTTTTTTTTGCATGGTTTAATATTTTTTTGTTATTAAATTGAATAATTTAGTTCCTGTTTGAATGTCATTGATCGGTTGAGTGTTGAGGTAACCAGAACATTCTAGCACTTTTTTTGAGCCTCTTCAATAGTTTTGTTTTTCCTTTAAATGATTCAATAAATACCGTACCGTGCCATTTATACCGAGGTATTACCGTATCGTGAAATTTTGATACTGTTACATCCCTAATATATATATATATATATATATATATATATATATATATATATATACACAGTATATATATATATATATATATATATATATATATATATATATATATATATATATATATATATATCCTACCTGACAAAAGTCTTGTCTTCATTCCCAGTTGTAAAAGCCACAAATAATAACTTGATTTTTAGTTGATCATTTGGAAAAGTGGCAGAGAGTAGACTTTTCTACTGAATCATCTGTTGAACTGCATCCCGATCATCACAAATACTGTAGAAGATCTATTGGAACCTGCATGGCCCCAAGACCCTCAGAGAAATTAGTCTAGTTTGGTGAAGGAAAAATCATCTTTGGGGTTACACTCAGTATAGGGGTGTGAGAGTTCGGCAGAGTGGACGGCAACATCAACAGCCTGAGGTATCAAGACATTTGTGCTGCGCATTACATTACAAACCACAGGAGAGGGCAAATTCTTCAGCAGGATAGCTCTCCTTCTCATACTTCAGCCTCCATGTCAAAGATCCTGAAAGCAAAGAAGGTCAAGGTGCTCCAGGATTGGCCAGCTCGGTCACCAGACATGAACATTATTGAGCATCTCTGAGATAAAATGGAGGAGGCATTGAAAATGAATCCAAAGAATCTTGATGAACTCTGGAAGTCCTGTAAGAACGCTTTCTTTACCATTCCAGATGACTTTATTAATAAGTGATTTGAGTCATTGCAGAGATGTATGGTTGCCGTCGTCCAGGCTCATGGGAGTCATACAGTACACAATATTAATTCTTTTTCCACTGCAGCATGACTTTATATTCTATACTGGACATCATTTCTGTTAAGTGACAAGACTTTTGTCTAAGCAAAGTCAGACATTACTGTCCTAATTAAATAATTAAAAATCAAGGCATGATCATAATTTGTTTAGTAAAAATAGGCGTAATCTAGATCATATTCAGATAGATATAAGATTCATATAAGCCACTTTTGATACCAAATGATCAAGTAGAAGTCAAGTTAATATTTGTTGTTCCTAAAACTTAGGTGACAAGACTTTTGTCAGGTAGTAGTACTTAATATTTTAAGTGGATCAAAACCTTTCAAAGTTGTATTAAGACTATTTATACTATTTATTTAGGACAAGTTTAAAAAACTTTATTGAACCACTTCAAATGTTGACTACCAACTAACCCCAGAATTTTAAAAAACAGATGCGAGGCTTAACCATAGCAAATGTAGGCCCAGTTTCACACACAGGCCTTAGATTAAGCCAGGACTACGCCTTAGTTAAATTAGGCTATTTAAGCCAAGTTTGCAAAAATGGCCCAAGTAAAATGAATTACTGGTGTGCACATGGAGGAGAAAAAAATACACTGATGTATTTTACGACATCTCACTGCAAGTTATTTTGAGTTGAGACAGCTCAAACATGCAATTTAATCCTGACTAGCCCCAAACCTTGTTTGTGAAACAGGAAGGTTATGTTTTAAAAGGAAAGTTCACTAAACATAACCACAATTCTAAACAGATTACACTGAAACCAGTGTGTTTCATGGAGAGGTTCACAATTAGCAGGGAAGAAATTCATTTTCTTACCTCTTCACCTAAAAAAGAAGCTTGGGCATCACTGATGAAATTTTTCTGTGCCAATGTTTATAACATAAGAGTATTCTTCCGCTGTTCAAATACTAATTCTGCTGTTGTTTAATCTGGGAAGAAGAACAATAAGTATTACCACACAGAAAAACAATTACAGGCATCACTAAAATTAAGTTACACAATGCTAGTGAATCCACAGAGTCAGCAGCCAATAAGAAGTGAAGTTTCATAAACTAATTTCGAGAGGAGCACGTGATATGATTGTGCACCGCTGGCCACTCATCCGTAATCAGTAATAATCCAATGAGAATGATCCTAGCTTAATATAAATGGATCACTTTCGCCTTATTGCACTATCTTCGTTTTGGAAGAATCCCCCCTTCCACCCCATCTCCTCCTTTTTCTCCCCTTCTAAAGGGGGAGCGATCAAGACCTACCTGATCTCAATTCTCTTGATATGCTTCTGGACCGGGCGAGAGCCCTGGGATCAAATACCTCCGAGCTCAGGGTTCTCTTCCAGGACAGCATGCCAAACCTGCTATAAGTGCCAAGCATATCTAAGTGGGAACTCTTGAAACATGTTTCACGTCATTTCAACAAGACAAAATCCTACATTTATGAGTAGAGGCTAGATTTGACCACTCCAGACACTTTAAAATGCCCTTCATATAGGACAGCCACTGTGTCATCAGTCATGGTAATAATCAACAAGTTTACAGAGCTGTTACAGTATATTTAAATATATTCAAATTCCAAAAGAAATGAGATATACTTTCACAGGTGTGTGCTGATATGTGTTTCACATGTATTAAAAGCGCCAATGCCTATTCCATGTTTTATTCTGTTTGTTTAGCAAAATCATGTGCTGCCATTTATTGCAATACACTGACATTTATTGACATTTATTGCATTACACAGTCAGGTCAAGATGTGACTTTAAATAAGCAAATTGTACAGTTAATGATTAGATCTTTATTGCAGTGATTAATCCTAGATCGTGACCATAATGGAGTCTTTCACGCAGCATCAGTTATGGGTTAAAAATATTTGTTGCTAAACTTGTAACCGGTAAGACATACATTTTTACTGCAATAGCGACTCCTAGTATTTTACAGAGTAACTTTCTTTGTTTTTGGACAAGTACATGTGTAAATTGTATGCCTGTATTAAGTCACTGACACAAACTGGACTGTCTGGACTTGGACTGTCTTTGACCGTTCCAATAACTGAGGTAAAGTTGGTTTTATTTACGCACATTCATTCAGTGACATCTTTAATGTGACCTACATTGTTTACCATGATACTTTGAATATTTGGTCTGAAATCATATGTATGACTTTAAAACAACATTAGCATTATTTAATTCACTGTGAACAATGTTGTACTTTAATAGTCATTGGCTGTAAATATGATTTCACTATTTAGAATTTACAAATAATTATTTTGTGAAATTATATTAAGTATAGGGGCGAGGCAGTGGCGCAGTAGGTAGTCCTGTCGCCTCACAGCAAGAACCTTGGCTCAGTTGGCGTTTCTGTGAGTAGTTTGCATGTTCTCCCTGCCTTTGCGTGGGTTTCCTCCGGGTGCTCCGGTTTCCCCCACAGTCCAAAGACATGCGGCACAGGTGAATTGGGTAGACTAAATTGTCCGTAGTGTACGAGTGTGTGTGTGAATGTTTCCCAGAGATGGGTTGCGGCTGGAAGGGCATCTGCTGCGTAAAAACTTGCTGGATAAGTTGGCGGTTCATTCCGCTGTGGCGACCCCGGATTAATAAAGGGACTAAGCCGACAAGAAAATGAATGAATTTTAAGTATAAAGTCTGAATGTGTGAATATCAAACCAACTTTACCTCTATGTTCCAATATGGAGAACAAAAGTGCTTCAGATATGGCATTTCATTAAAGTGACTTATTTGTTTGGTCTTAATAATTTTCATTTCATAAATAATATTTTGGAGAGTACAGTAGATAAATATATTATTCAAGTATAAATATGTGATGGCTTTTAATTGTTGTCAGTTCTTTACCAAGTAATAAACAGCCTACCATAATAGTTTGTAGATCATAATGACCCTAAAGGTTTTATAAATATAATTCACACAGCTGTCAGGTTAAACACGAATTACTGCAGTTGCAAACAAATAAAGTATCATACTAAAATTATGACTGAACAGAAAGCATGTGCTTTTTGTAACAATGTAGCTTTCAGGAAGGTCAAAACAATCCTACAAACTGCCCTTGCATTGTTATGTAGACTCCAAACAAACGATACTGTCTTATTTCAGTAAGAATTGTTAGTTTGTGACTACCTTGAAAGCTGTAAGTGCACTCAGCTTATGTCCAGCCGAGTTAATTCTTGATCACGTAGCCTATGTAGCTGACGGCGACCTCCGGTGGTGATTTAAAGTGTTTGCTGCTATAGTAAAATACGTATTTACTTCATATTTGCAAGCAAAATGTTATGACAAATCACACCGAGGTCAAAACTGACAAAGTTACAAAATCAGTGACAAATTCACGCGCAATTACTTCCCTATTCCTTAACGTCTCTTCTTGTAAATAACATATTCACTTATGACAAACCACTACAAGCTCTGGCAATCTCCCGCCTTCTATTTTTGACTCGTTCATTAACCGTGAAGGCCGCCACTGAATAAAAAAAAAAATTATTAAACAAAATATGATAGCAAATTTTTACAATTGCGATACAAACACGCAATTCTGACTATAACTTGCAATTTCGAGTATGTATCACACAATTCTAAGATTAAAAAGTCGCAAATTACCTTTTTTAATTGTTTTATTTAGTGGCTGGCGATAACGGCTTCTAGGCTCACAAAATGTAACAGAAAAAAAAAATTCCCATGACTTCTGTTTTGTGCCCATTTGTAAAATGTTCACTGATGTAAAATCTATATCCTCTGTGGTCATCTGTAAATATGGCTTAATCAATCAATCAATCAATCAATCAATCAATCAATCAATCAATCAATCAAACAAACAAACAATAATATTGGGCAATTACCTCATTGCCACGTGATATTTAAAAAACTTGTTAAGAAAACACTTTGTGTCAATTTTACTTTATATTGTGTGCATGAATACCATTTTGGACCCATTGGCTGGAGAACAGTAGGTTTGATTAATTTGTAGTGTTTTCAACATTATAACAATGATGGCAATTAAGATACCTGAATGCAAACTTAGATTCATTTAATCTCAATCCTTAATCTTGTTTACAAAAGAATTTGGGTTTGAATACTTTTTTGTTATCCGTTTATAGTTTGCTTTTAAATGCTGGTTTCAATCACATGAGGATTCTTCACATTACACATGACATATGAGTCCAATAAAATCAAATGTTTAAATATTTCTGAATTAGCACTATTATCTAACACCACTGGATGAAAAAAAGCTTGTTGAGACCAGTGTGTGTGTGTGTGTGTAAGAGAGAGAGGAAGAAAAAAAACACATAATAGGCTATTGTGATTATTTGGGTGTTGCTTTAATTGGTAGGCTATTAGTCATTCCAAATAAAATAATCAAATCTGTGTGCTTTACAATAAAGTTAATGTGAAGTAGGGTCTTTTTAAAAATATTGATTAATGCAAAAAGTGTACAATTTCATCGCTTTTCATTTCATCCTACAGGTGTCTTTATTTTCCTGTGGATATTGACTCTCACATGTAAAGCACGGAAGGAGAAACAAACCTCATCCAAAGGCACCATCCAGGTCAGCTACCTGAGTAATGAAGAATATGTGACTTCCAAAACAACCAACAGCTGATTGCACTGTGGAGTTTCAGAAACTGACTCTTCAATGACATTATTAATTATTAATATTATTAATATTAATAATGTTTTTTGACTCATTTGGACTTTTGGGGGGTTCCACAAGTCCCAGGGACCTGCAAGGGAGCGTCATGTAAGCCTAATTTTGTGGAGGAAAGTATTTATTCTGAGTCTGTTTTTCATTGAAGTTTAATTGAGGAATAGTTTGTATTTGTTGCATTTTCAAACTTTTGATTGTAGAAGTTTTTTCGCAATAAAATATTTTAGAAGTATAATATATTTTTAACACTGGATAGGAAAAACCCTCTTGACTATTTTTTACCTTTTAAATCACATTACACATTGTACAATGACAAAAATAAAATATATATTTTTAGTAAACAGTATTGTACTTTTTTCCAGATGTGCACAGATGTTCCATGTGTTTTCACGCCAGTGGCGTACTGTAACTAATTACAAATGCTCAAATTACTGTAATTGAGTAGTTCTTCTCAGAAGAACTAGTAATTTACTAAGTAGTTTTAAAAATGTGTACTTTTACTTTTCCTTGAGTACATTTTTAGCGCAGTATCAGTACTTTACTCCACTACTTTCCTTCAACCTGCAGTCACTACTTTATTTCTTTCTCGTCTATGGGTATTGGCTAAAGTAGAAAAATCAGTCCTGTGATTCCCGTCTAATCAAATCACACATAGAAAGTAAATCACATGATATTGAACATCAACACATTGGCGCTTTATAAATGCAGCAAACCTTTTAGAAGCATTAAAAATATCCAAGAAGATGTTCCAAATATTAAAACACATTCAAGAGTTCACACTTAGCTGATGATTGATTATAAGCAAGTTTGGCTTGCTGTCCCGGGAGAGAGCCCTGAGCTCGAAGGTTCTTGAGCCCTGGGCTCCCTCCCGTTTGGAGGAAGAGAGGGGAGCCTCGAGCTCAGGTAGATCTCGACAACTCCCCTTTTTATAATAGCTAAAGATTAAGATTGAAGGCTATTAAAAGATATGCTGCATTATTAGATTACCTGTATTGAAATTTAGATTTAACGATTAACTTGTTGTAGATGTTTTTGGAATGTGGGAGGAAACCCACGCAAGCACGGGAAGAACATGCAAACTACACACAGAAACGACCACCGGCCTGTTAAGGAACTAGAACCGGTGACGTTCTTGCTGTGAGGCGACAGTGCTAGTCACTGAGCCACCGTGCTGCCCTATGGAGGTGTGAGAAAGCCCTTTAACGACCCCTAGAGGAAGGTTTGGTGATAGGGAGTTCAGTGACAAAAGGCAGTCATGACGGCTGGAGAGACACAGGCTGCCGATCGGCTGGCTGGACTGTGCAACCGATTTGTACATGTTTTACACCAGTGTGTAATTGATTATGGACCACATGTGTGTAATGACATTCCAGCTTGATTAAACTTACAAAACTGGGAATCCTTCTCCTGTTCTCTTACCGGAACTACCCCTTTCATCTTGTGTGCACGACACCTGAACCCCCTGAGCGTCCCATACGCTCGTATATGGTCCTTCGAGCCGGATTGTGTCACAAGATGGAATCTGAACCTCCCAGTGAAGCTGATCCTGCCGTCAGACCTCGGTCTCCCAGAGAGAGACATCTCCCCGGTCATCTAGCTGACTACGACATCCAGCTACCTCCCAGCCTGCATCCTGAAGTACCTCAAACTGGTGCATCTTCGCAGAGACCATCCAGGCGGTCAAGGCATGCATCCACATCCATTTCAGCAGGCACCATGTCCAGCACATCATCTAGATCTCATAGAAGTGCTCACTACAGACTTCCTAGACACGGACTTTCTGATCTCCAAGCTGCCATGTTGGAAGAAAAACTAAAGACTATGGACTTGGAAGAACTACAACAGCAGATCGAAGAGGAGGCCATTGTAGATAAAGAGTGTGAGAGACTAGATACACAAGCTAGAGAAGCACAGTATATACAGGAACAAGCCACTAAGGCTAGAGAGTCAATAGCTAAGCAAGTAGATACCAGACGTCGTCTAAAAAAGGTACAAAATGAGCTTAAAGCTGCTAAATTTGTGTGTGAACTTCTTAAACAGGAATCCCCAGATGTCAGTGTTAATGCATCACGGTCCAGCCTAGCTGTTGATCTTCGGCCTGAGGTAAGCCCGCAACATGACAATGCTGTGAACCTTAACGCATCAGTACAATTAATGCGTAGTCACTCTACTCCTTGTCACGTTTCCTTTGTACCCGCGTCTTCAGTAATGCATCCCCCTGTATTACCTGTAACAAACAGTGCGGTTACTGTATCTGAACCTCAGTTGATTGGTGTCACCTCGACTCCTAATATAACTCAACCCAACACAGTTACAAATTCATTAGCTGCATTAAGTACCATACCGCCCACCTTAATGTCAAATCCAGAATTTGTTGCTACCTTGACATTTGAATCATCTTTAGTGAATAAGCCGCAATATTGTGCTGCTAATTCTGCTACCTATAGTCAGGCACCATCTGTCAGGGTCCACAATGTAGTTCCCTCACCCGCTACTGTAACTGTGGGATCTCCACTACAAGTACAATGCTACCCCTCTAAGCATTCTAGCCCTGATAGGACATCTGCACCGTACACTGGTCCCGCACCTGACACCTCTCCTATTCGGTCAGGGTTGTACCCCTCTCTAGCTCAATTACCCGGTCTTGACATGTTAGCCGCTTCTGCCTACGGGGTCCCTAAGCCAGCTATCCCACATTTTGACACTGGTAGAGAGAGTGATTTTGCCTTATTAAAGATGGCCTTAGAAAATGTAATGAATAATCAACCTCACCTGAGTGAACATTACAAATATCAGGTCCTTCTAAGTCATTTAAAACTCCCCAGCGCACTGCAGTTAGCAAAGGCTTACATGTACGACCCTAAGCCATACACCGCAGCCATGCAAGCACTGCAAGATAAATATGGACAGCCACGGCAACTAGTCCAATCAGAACTTAGTATCATACTGAACGCCCCCGCAGTCAAGTTCGGTGATGCAGAAGCTTTTGACTCCTTTTCTCTGTCCATCCAAACTCTAGTAGGCATGCTCAAAGCTTTGGAAGGCCCAAATGGATATGAGTTGCGCTGTGGCTCTCGTGTTGACCGATTGCTAAGCAAGATGCCACCATCAAACAGGGATGGATTCGTGGAGTACTGCTTCAGCCGAGGTATTCTACAGACTGGTACGGATCGCACCTATACCTTACCTGATCTATCAGAATGGCTACAAATGAAGTCGCAAGCAAAGCGTATTTCTAATAAAGCAGCTACAATGTATCAAACAGAAAATGCTAGATTTATTAAAGAGCATCCAAGGTCAGCACCTTTCCGCATAAAGGAGAAATCCACATCCATTCTGTATTCAACCGATGGTAGTTCAGCAGTGCAAGCACACCCAAAATCTAAACCTCCTGTTAAGATTCAACCCTTCTGCCCATACTGTAACATGAAGGACCACTTTCTTAACGCATGTCCTAAGTTTAAAATGCTGACAGCTGAGAAAATAGTAGAGTGGCTATCCACAGAGAAACGATGTTGGAAATGTGGGCGAACTCACACTCCAGACCACTGTACTCTGAAAAAACCTTGTACAAAGTGCAAAGAGATACATCTGACCATTTTGCATGAAGCAGCTTCGCAAATACAAAATAATGTTCTGTTGGTTAACGTCCCCAGCCTACAGGTCTATTTAGATCGGCCCAATAGGTCTCAGAAGGTAATGCTTAAGATAGTTAAGGTACTACTACACCATAAAGAGAAAGCCATGGAAGCATACGCCGTATTAGATGATGGTTCGGAACGTAGCATTGTCTTATCCCAGGTAGTGGACCAGTTAAAACTCCCTACCGAACCTGAAACGCTGACACTACGCACAGTCCATCAAGATGTGGTTAATCTAAAAGGAGCCAATGTATCCTTTTATGTATCACCACTGCACAAACCATTCAGGAAATACCTGATTTCTCATGCTTTCACGGCAGATAATCTGAGACTGTCCAAACATTCCTACCCTGTACCCGCTCTCCAACGCAAGTATGAGCATCTTAAGTCTCTGCCATTACCTTTAATTGACCAAGCCCAACCTCTACTACTAATTGGGTCTGACATGCCACATCTACTTACGCCTGTCCAGCCAGTGTGTACGGGATCCTCACATGGACCGATAGCCATCTGTACTAGACTTGGTTGGACCCTGCAAGGTCCCACTGGGCTCAGCCAGACCTCCGTTTCCACACCACAATGTCTCCACATAACCACACAGAATACTGAGCTATTCAGAAATGTGGAACGCCTTTGGCAAATTGATACTCTGCCCTATACGAATGAAAAATCAGCCACTCGCTCCAAACATGACCAGTATGCTCTCTCGCTTCTTCAATCAGATACCACCAAGGTAGAAGTTAATGGAGTCATGCGCTATGCCACTCCCTTGCTCAGACGACCCAATGCTGAACTTCTTAAAGCCCCCAAAGAAGCAGTGATGGCTAACCTCCGAAGCACTGAGCGCAAGCTTGCTAAAGATCATAAGAAAGCTGAAGCTTACTGTTTGGAAATGAGAAGACTGCAGGAAGCTGGCTATGTGGCAGAGATATCAACAGAAGAAGCAGAAGAATCCCGGGAATCGTGGTACATCCCTCACCATATGGTGACACATAACGGCAAAGACAGAATAGTATTTAACTGTTCTTATTCCTACCAAGGGCAAGCTCTAAATGACATACTTTTACCTGGGCCCATCCTTGGTCCATCGTTACTTGGTGTCTTACTGAGGTTCCGCGAACATCCTGTAGCCATTAGCGGAGATGTGAAAGGAATGTTCCACCAGGTTCGCCTCTTGCCTACTGATAAGTCTGTAGTACGCTTCCTGTGGAGAGATATGCAAAGGAGCAACCAACCCAAGATCTACGAATGGCAAGTCTTACCGTTCGGCACCATGTGCAGCCCGTGCTGTGCCATATATGCACTCCAGATGATTGCTCAGACCCACTCCGATGGAGACCCAGTACTGGAGAGTACAGTTAAAGGTTCCTTTTACGTGGATAACTGTCTCCATAGCCTTCAAACTGTTGCTGAAGCTAGAGCATTAGTAGACAACTTACGACAACTTTTGCTCACCTGTGGATTTGAGCTCCGTCAATGGGCCAGTAACAAACCAGAGGTCATTCAGCATCTCCCTCCTGATGCTAGATCTTCCAATAGCGAACTTTGGCTATCACAAAAGAGTACTGACCTCCTAGAAGGGACACTAGGGCTACTATGGAACTGCCTCTCAGACTCATTCAGTTACAAACCCAGCCAGATCGAATGCTTTGAGCCCACTTTACACAATGTCTACAAAGTGTTGGCTTCTCAATATGATCCAATTGGTTATCTTATTCCATTCACAACTAGAGCGAAAGTACTGGTCCAGGATTTGTGGAAGACCAACCTAACATGGGATGACCTAATCACATCTGAGAGTTTGTTAAGCCGATGGCAAACCTGGCTACAAGAGCTCCAAGGTTTGAATCACATTGCAGTCCCCAGGTGCTACAGCCCCTCTGACTGGCAGGCAGACAAACTTAATCGGGAATTGCATATATTCTGCGATGCATCCGAAAGGGTTTATGGCTCTGTAGTCTACATGCGCACTGAAAATGATCAAGGACATGTGCACATTTCATTTGTGTTAGCCCGCTCAAGAGTAGCACCTCGGAAACAAATGACAATCCCCATATTAGAATTGAGTGCAGCACTTACTGGGGCACAAGTAGCTAACATACTCCAAGAAGAATTAACTGTTGACATCAATCGCATCATTCTCTGGTCAGACTCATCTACAGTGCTACAATGGCTTAAATCTGACTCGTGCAGATACAAAGTCTTTGTTGGAACAAGAGTGGCCGAGATCCAGTCACTTACCAACATTAATTCGTGGAGATATGTTGATTCAGCGAACAACCCTGCTGATGTCATAACCCGAGGTCAGACCTTAAACAGTTTGACGCCACCTTGCCACTGGATTAATGGACCACCATTTCTATATCAACCAGATTCATGCTGGCCCACTTTACCAGCAGATGAACCAGAACCAGTGACAGAATTAAAAAAAGTCAGTAATCTGTCTGCATGTTCTTACCTGTCCAGACACCACACTCCCTGATGTCAATCAATTCAGCACATGGGCTGAACTATTAAAAGCCACTGTGACATCCCTTCACGGGGCGGCTACACCTCAAACCCAGCCGCAAGATGACTCAGGTAGTTACATTCTAGCAGAGAAACTTCTCCTACAACAGTCTCAAAGAGATTCCTTTCCGGAAGGGTTTAAAGCTCTTACCACTAATAGACCATTACCATCCAACAGCAGATTAGCATCTTTATCACCTGAGTATGATGAGGTCAGTGGACTTATTAGGGTTGGAGGGAGGTTAAGACATGCTCATCATCTGGAACTAGACACGACACACCCTGTTGTTCTTGATCCACAACACTACCTCACAAAGCTTCTAATCAAGGATTATGATACCACCCTACTACATCCTGGACCAGAGCAAGTCTTCGCTGAGGTAAGAAGACGATACTGGATTCTGAGAGGTAGGGAAGCCATCAAGAAGCATCAACACTTGTGTACAGACTGCCAGAAATGGCGTGCTAAGCCAAAAATGCCTAAGATGGCTGACCTTCCACCGACACGTCTTCGTTTGTACAAACCCCCATTCTACTCCACTGGAATGGATTGCTTTGGCCCATTCACAGTGAAGATTGGCAGACGGACAGAGAAAAGGTGGGGAATAGTATTCAAATGTTTGACCACTCGTTGTCTCCATCTTGACCTAGTAGAAAGTCTTGATACAGACGCATTCCTAATGGCTCTCCGCAGATTCATATCACGAAGAGGGAAACCATTTGAGCTCCTTAGTGATAATGGTACAAACTTTGTTGGAGGAGACAAAGAATTGAGAGCAGCCTACGAATCTATGATTCCCCAACTCAGAGAGCAATTGGCAGAACAACAAATTACATTTAGATTTATCCCACCTGGAGCCCCTCATTTTGGGGGGGTTTGGGAACGGGAGGTTAAGTAAGTAAAACAGGCCCTTAAAGTAGTATTGAAGGATCTAACAGTGACTGAGACTGTACTGCGAACAGTGCTCATCGAGGTAGAAGGCATCCTAAATGCCAAGCCTCTGGGATATGTGTCTTCCGATGTATCGGATCTGGACCCTATTACACCCAACATTCTTTTAATGGGTCGCCATGATTCTTCTCTCCCACAAGTATTTTACGACTCAAGTAATGTTCTGGGAACCAGAAGATGGAAACATAGTCAAATACTTGCTGACCATTTTTGGTCTAGATTCATACACTACTATTTACCAAATTTACAAGAAAGGCAGAAGTGGCGCAAGGATGGTGGGGAAATTGGGCTAGACCAAGTGGTACTGATAGTGGACCCACAACTCCCACGAGCATGTTGGCCAGTAGGGAAAGTAACTAATACCTTTCCTGGACTTGATGGGCGAACCAGATCGGTTGAGGTTCAGGTACGCAACCGCACTTATGTTAGACCCGTATCTCGTTTAGTCCCTCTACCGAAATACACTGATGATGACCCTGTTAATCCCGATACTTAGTTAGGATATCTCACTATTTCAAATGTACTCACTTACATTTGGGGGCGGCTGTGTGAGAAAGCCCTTTAACGACCCCTAGAGGAAGGTTTGGTGATAGGGAGTTCAGTGACAAAAGGCAGTCATGACGGCTGGAGAGACACAGGCTGCCGATCGGCTGGCTGGACTGTGCAACCGATTTGTACATGTTTTACACCAGTGTGTAATTGATTATGGACCACATGTGTGTAATGACATTCCAGCTTGATTAAACTTACAAAACTGGGAATCCTTCTCCTGTTCTCTTACCGGAACTACCCCTTTCATCTTGTGTGCACGACACCTGAACCCCCTGAGCGTCCCATACGCTCGTATAGGAGGGAAAGGTCAAAAGGTAGGGGTGGAAGGGGGGATTCTTCAAATCGAAGATGACTGTAGTGAGAAAACCCTGGCGCTTTATAGTGGTTAGGAAAGGCCTGATTGGTGGATCAAGCATGCTAATGCAGAACCAGCCGAGTTCAATCATAATCACGTGTGTTATGACTTAAATTGATATACTGTATATGCAAGAGTGATTAATTAATGCTCCATTTATCGTTTAATTGTCATAAAGTGAATTTATTTACCTTTTCATTTATATATGCTGTTTTGCTTTAAGAACAGTTTTCCTATGATGCTTAGCGCTACTGAAAGCGCGCCTGTAACCATTGGCAACTGACTCAGTTGAGAGAGTGTGTGTGTTCGGAGTTTCGCTCCTGCTTCAGTATACAAAAAACTTCAGTAAACAGTTCATTTTCGTTGAAAACAAAGTTTTCCAGTCGTCATTATTGCTGCTAGATGAAAAGACAGAACAGAAAGTTTGGTGCCGAAACCCGGGAAACTAGCAAGCAACATCCGAAATGGCGGAACAGCTGGAGAGATTACTCCGAAAACGGAGAGCTGTACGCGGATCCACAACGAGACTTTTGCAGGACATTGAAACGGAGGTTAGCAAAGAAGATCCGATTGTTGATCATTTGCGTGAACTGTTAGCCCTGTTATCTGCAAAAGAGGAAACGCTACTGGAGTTGGATATTAAGATAGAAGAAGGAACGGACATTGATGATTTGGAGAATGAAGTTGAGAACGTTGAGGAATATAAAGGAAGGATAATCACTGTGAAAACCCGCGCGCACAGAGTGATACAGAAGAGCCGCGAAAGCAGCAGGCAGAGCAACACAGACCCCCCGCGACAAGGACAGACAGTTAAGTTACCGAAGTTAATTATTAACAAGTTTACCGGAGAAATTGGCCAATGGCAGGACTTTTGGAATCAATTTGACACAGATATTTATAAAAATGACGCGCTGAGCAAAACGGAAAAGTTTAACTACTTAAAGACATATTTAACCGGCGCTGCTTCAAAGGCCATAGCGGGGCTGATGTTAACAGACAGTAATTACGACCATGCTATTGATCTGCTGCTGAATCGATTCGGACGAAAAGATCTGCTTATTAACGCGCATATGACCAAGCTGCTGAATCTCTGTCCCGTAAGGAAATCCCATGACGTCACTGCTCTGAGACAGCTGTATGACGAGTGTGAAGTGCAGATCCGCAGCTTAGAGTCGCTGGGTGTCGTATCAGATGCCTATGGAAGCCTGTTATGTCCCGTTCTGCTACAGATGATTCCAGATGATATTGCTCTGCAGTACAGTCGTCAGAGGGGAAACAGTGATGAATGGAAAGTTGCAGAAATAATGAAATTCCTGCAAGCTGAGATTTTAAGCAGAGAGAGAACTGTGCAGCTGCTTAAACCAAGTAATTACAAAGACAATCAAAGCTATCAGAAACCATTCAAAAAACAAGACACATCATTTGAATTTAAGCAGAGAAAGCATCACATTCCATCAGCTGCAGTACTTCAAACTACCAGTCATAGACCACAAAGCTGTGTTTTCTGTGACAGCACAACACACAAAACAGAACTGTGTGCAGAAACTGATATTGCTACACGGAAAGAAAAATTGATGAAAATGGGACGATGTTTTTTGTGTCTAGGACCAAAACATATTGCAAGGTTCTGTAAAAGCAAAGTGAGCTGCAATTCATGTGGAAGCAGACATCACAGTGCTGTATGTGAGAAAAAAGAGAAAAATGCACCTGACAGTGTAGACAAAGATAATGTAGTTTCCTCCTTTACCTCACATTCATTAAAGATACAACCCACTAAACAAGACCACAGTGTGTTGCTGCAGACAGTCAGAGCTTGGGCTGAAGGGCCTGGTGGACGAATAAGCGTTCGGTGCTTATTAGATGGAGGCAGCCAGAGAAGCTTTATCAGTGAAAAGGCTGTCAGAGCTTTAAAATTACCTGTAATAAAACGAGAAACATTCACTCTACATACCTTTGGTTGTGCAGAACCAGTGACAACAAAGCGCAATACAGTGAAGGTAACTCTCCAGAACACCCAACACAGGGGGCAGAAAATTGAAATAGAAGCACTTCAGACACCCCAGGTGTGCACTGCTCTGATGAAAATTCCAGGTGAGCACATACAAGCAGAACTGAGAAGAAAAGGGCTGCAGATAGCAGATTACCAAGATGACAATGCTTGTGACACAGAGTTATCTGTGTTGATTGGTGCTGACTATTACTGGCACATAGTGTCAGGCCATGTGGAAAGAATAACAGATGCTCTTGTAGCTGTTGAAAGCATTTTCGGATGGTCAGTGCAGGGCCCAGTCAAAATGTCCAGTGTTGCTGATGCCGCATGTATGCATATTCAAGTCAATGAAGACACGCTGGTTTCAGATCACTTAAAAGCCTTCTGGGAAATTGAGTCTCTTGGTATAACCATGAAGCAGACAGACAGCGCTGAGGAAGAGGAAGCTCTTCACAAATTTGAAAAGACAACTCAGTACAAAAATGGCCGATATGAAGTTGAGTTGCCATGGCGACCTGACAAACCAGAACTCCCTGATAACTACAGGATTGCTAAGAAGAGATTTGAGGGCCTGAAAAAAAGGTTGCAGTCAGATGTAGTTTTGTATCACAGATATAATGAAGTTGTGTGTGATTACCTTGAGCAGGGCATTGTCGAAGAAGTTGCGGAGGATCAGTCATCTCAGCCCACTGCAAAATATTACATGCCTCATCATGCTGTTCTGCGTGAAGACAAGGTAACAACAAAGCTCAGAGTGGTGTTTGATGCATCATCACATGAAACTGATTCTCCATCACTAAATGACTGTTTGCTAACTGGTCCTAATCTGAACCCAGATCTTCTCAGCATATTAATCAAATTCAGACTGAATGCAATCGCATTTACAGCAGACATCAAGAAGGCTTTCTTGCAGATTTCTCTTGCTGAGAAGGACAGGGATGCAGTACGATTTCTCTGGCTTGCTGTGCCGCCACATGAGGATAAAGGCGAGAAGCTGCGTGTGCTACGGATGACGAGAGTGGTGTTTGGAGTGTCCCCCAGCCCATTTCTCCTTGCAGCTACCGTGAGAAAGCATCTGAAGAAATATGAAGAGCAGAATCCTGAGGTAGTAAACATAATAAAAGAATCACTATATGTTGATGATTTCATCTCAAGTGCAAGTGATGTTGAAAAGGCCTTCTCCATAACAACTACTGCAAAACAGATTATGTCAACTGCTGGCATGGACCTGTGCAAATGGACAACCAACTGTCATGTGTTAAAGGAAAAATGGAAAACAGTGAGAAATGACGTTGTTCCAGATAAAGAAATGCCAGGATCTGTATTGAAGGTATTAGGCCTGGTTTGGAGAACTGAGACAGATGACTTTGTCTTTGATTTGACTGCATTACTAGATGCTGTAGCAAAAGGAGAGAACACAAAAAGAGCCATTCTGAAACTCTCTGCTCGCATATTCGACCCAATAGGATTTCTCACTCCCTTCACTGTGCGAGTCAAATGCCTATTTCAAGAGATGTGGACGCGTGGTCTCAGCTGGGATGAGGAGCTGCCTGCAGACATTGAAAAGGAATGGAGAAAATGGTGCTCAGAGCTAGCACAGATCCACCACATAGTCATCCCGCGCTGGTATGGAATAACATCCGAGCACAGACATGATGCACAGCAACTTCACGTGTTCTGTGATGCGAGTGAAAGAGCCTATAGTGCTGCTGCCTACCTGTTACTAGAGCTGAACGATGGAACAAAGACTACTTGCCTTGTCGCTTCCAAGTCCAGGGTAGCGCCTTTGAAGAAAATGTCACTGCCACGTCTTGAGCTTATGGGTGCGGTGATTGGTGCAAGACTAGGAAACAGCTTGTTAAAACCAATGAATATGGATCCCCAATCACTTCACATGTGGACTGATTCTATGATCGTACTACAGTGGATTCAAAGTCCAGCTCACAAGTGGAAACAGTTTGTGTCAAACAGAGTGGCTGAAATACAGTCTATAACTAACCCTGCAATGTGGTCACACTGTAGGAGCAAAGACAATCCCGCAGACCTTCCCACTAGAGGTCAGACTGTGACTAATCTAAAGGAAAATAAACTTTGGTGGAAGGGACCTCAGTTTCTGACAGCACAGGGTTCAGTGGAAATGAGTGATGAAAATCAAGATGAAGAGGTGAGCGATGAATTAGAAGTTCAGCAGATCACTGTGCAACTTAACAGTTGCGAGGACAACAGTGGAATGGAACCTTTGTTAAATTTAGCAAAGTACAGTAAACTGAACAGAGTATTGCGAATAACTGCTTGGATCAAGAGGTTCATGCACAACAGTAAATCAAGCTCTAAAAGACGCGGTGAGTTAACTGCAGATGAAATGTTTGAGGCTGAAAAGTACTGGATAAAAGTGACACAAGACAGCAACTTCAGGCATGAGATTACTTTGCTAAAAGCTCACAAAGGCCTAAATGCGGACTCAAAAATAAGAGAACTGAAACCTTTCCTGGATGACGATGAATTAATCTGTGTTGGAGGCAGACTGCAACAATCAGAATTCAGTTACAGGGAAAAGCACCCATGGATTCTACCTAAAAGGGCCAGATACTGTGAGCTGCTAGTGCAGCACAACCATGAATTAACTATGCATTCAGGTTTAAGAGACACTCTAGTACAAATTAGGAGTAAATACTGGATTTTACAAGGCCGACAACTTGTGAAAACTATTCTGTCAAAATGTGCTGTGTGCAAAAGATTTAGAGCAAAGCCCTCACAACAGGACACTGCCCCCTTGCCCCGAGATAGGATAGTAGAGACCCCTCCATTTGAAGTGACTGGCATTGATTTTGCAGGTCCTCTGTATGTAAAAAATGATCGTGTGTTATGCAAGGCCTACATTGCATTGTTCACATGTGCCGTCACCAGAGCAGTGCACTTGGAGCTGGTTTCAAGCCAATCAACAGAAAGCTTCCTGCTAGCACTTAAGCGATTTGTATCTAGAAGAGGACTGTGCAAGATAATTTATTCAGACAATGCCAAAACATTCAAAAGAGCCAATCAAGATCTTAGTGAGCTGTGGCAAACAATTAAAGATCCTCAAGTTCTAGAATATTTCTCAGGGAAGGGCATCATCTGGCGTTTCATCGTAGAGCGAGCAGCCTGGTGGGGCGGCTTTTGGGAGAGGTTAGTACGATCTGTGAAGACGTGTCTGAGAAAGGTGCTTGGGAGAGCATCACTAACTTTCGAAGAGATGTGTACACTACTTACAGAAGTAGAAGCTGTACTTAACTCCAGACCACTTACCTTTGTCAATAATTAACTTGATGAGCCACAGCCACTTACACCTGCACACTTTCTAGTTGGCGAGCGACTAACTTCACTGCCACCAAAACCATTTCCTGCGGACTATGATCACCCCACTGTGAACAAAGAGGATATGACACGGAGATGGAGATACAGGAATCGACTCATAACCGTCCTGTGGAACCGCTGGAGAAAGGACTATCTGTTAGACCTGAAATCTGCACATTCGTGCCGCATACAGAAACCTACTGAGCTGAAAGTTGGGGACATTGTTCTCATTGGAGAAGCTAACATGCCAAGACAATCTTGGAAGTTAGGAAAAATTGAACTTTTGTTTCCAGGGCGAGATGGTAAAGTTCGAGCATGTGCTGTTCGCACATCTGCAGGGACTGTTTTGAGAAGACCAATTCAATTGCTATATGCATTAGAGATTGAGTAGATGAACAGTTGTTCATGGGGGGGAGGATGTTATGACTTAAATTGATATACTGTATATGCAAGAGTGATTAATTAATGCTCCATTTATCGTTTAATTGTCATAAAGTGAATTTATTTACCTTTTCATTTATATATGCTGTTTTGCTTTAAGAACAGTTTTCCTATGATGCTTAGCGCTACTGAAAGCGCGCCTGTAACCATTGGCAACTGACTCAGTTGAGAGAGTGTGTGTGTTCGGAGTTTCGCTCCTGCTTCAGTATACAAAAAACTTCAGTAAACAGTTCATTTTCGTTGAAAACAAAGTTTTCCAGTCGTCATTATTGCTGCTAGATGAAAAGACAGAACAACGTGCTCCTCTCGAAATTAGTTTATGAATAAACTTCACTTGACGCACCGTCTTTTAATAGACTGAATGTCACCGATAAGAAAATAGATGTCGACTGTATAAAAAAACTATCACTAAATGGAACGAATGAAAAATGGAAGGAAGGACTGAACTAATGAAGGAAGGAAGGGCCAAATTAATAAAGTAAGGATTCAAGGAAGGACTGAACAAACTAAGAAAGGAACGAACGAATGAACAAAGGACCTAATGAAGGGAGAAACAAAAATAAGAATGAGCAAACAAATGAAGGGAGGAATGAAGGACAAACAAATTAAAGAATGAAGGAAGGACAGAACGAACAAACAAATGGAAGAAAGTTGGAAGAAACAAACGAATATAGGAAGATTACTAAATGCACTAAAGAATGTTCTGTTTACACATCACTGCACAAATTGCATGTAAATGCAAAACGACTTTTTATGGCGTAATACTCACTTACTACTCTTGAGTACTTTTAAAATGCCTACTTTTTATTCATACTTTGAGTAATTTACAACAAATACTTTTACTTTTTTAGTAATGGTACTTTTATTTAAGTATGATTTTTCAGTACTCTTTCCACCACTGCTTCTCGCACACAAAGATTTAGTGTAAAAAATGAGTTCACAGAGAAATTGTTAGAAAATGTCAAGTTTAGGAACAAATTTAACTTTATTTTTCACTTTATTAGGTACACCTTACTAGCACTTGGTTGAACCCCCTTTTCTGAACTGCCTTAATCCTTTGTAGCATAGATTTAATAAGGTACTGGAAATATTCCTCAGAAATTCTGGTCCATATTGACATGATAACATCAAGCAATTGCTGAAGATTTGTCAGCTGCACATCTATGCTGCGAATCTCCCGTTACACCACATCTCAAAGGTTCTCTATTGGATTGAGATCTGGTGATTGTGGAGGCCATTTAATTGCAGTAAACTCATTGTCATGTTCAAGAAACCAGTCTGAGATGTTAAGTGAGCGGGAATAAATCTGCTTTGTACTTTTTTAGTCACTTTTATTCAGGCTTATTTATTCATTTATTTCCCTTTAGCATAGTCCCTTTATTCACCAGAGGTCACCACAACGGAATGAACCGTCAACTATTCCAACATATGTTTTACACAACAGATGCCCTTCCAGCTGCAACCCAGCACTGAGAAACATCCATACACACTCATTCACACACAAACACACACTACAGCCAATTTACTTTATTTAATTCACCTGTAGCACGTCTTTGGGCTGTGGGGGAAACCGGAGCATCTGGGGGAAACCCATACGAACATGTGGAGAACATGCAAACTCCACACATAAATGCCAACTGACCCAGCCAGGACTCAAACCAGCAATCTTCTTGCAAACCATTGAGCCACTGTGTCGCCCTATTTATTTATATATTAATTTACTTTATGGAAATTAATCATAAATTTCTTTTCAGGTTTCTTTTATGAGCAGAAAGGCATTTGTTTAAAATAGAAATACTTTTGTATTACAAATGGCTTTAAAAAGATAGTTCACCTAAAAATTTAATTCTGTCATCATTAACCTGCCTCCACTTTTTCCCTGTTTCTTTAAAGATAAATCTTGGAAACCAGTATTAATTTCCATGTTGTTTGTTTTCCGATGTCAATGCTTGAGTGTCCAACATTATTTTGTGTTCACTAGAAAATTAAATATAATTTTTTAAAAAAGCCCGCTTTAGTACTGCCAGAATTAGTAAGTAAAAATACAGATGGACTATTCCTTTATTTTATAAAAGTAGTTTTATCAATTAACAAACATTATCTGGCTGTAACATTCACAAGACACAAACAACGTGGTGTAATAAATGCTGGTTTATCATCAAGATGTGACGTCACCATAAGGGAAATCTCGTGGTGAGACCTCTGAAAAAAAAAATCAAAACACCATGTGTCATGGGTTAGTATTTTTGGGAACTGAGACTTAAACTGCTCAGAAAAATAAAAGGGAACACTTAAACAACACAAAGTGACTTCAAATGTTCTTTTGAGCAGTATATGATCAGAAAATAAATGCATTAGCTTTCCATAGATGTTACGGTTTTGTTACAGGACAGTATTTGGCCGCGATATTGTTATTTGAAAATATTGAGGGTTCAAAAAAAATATATATATATATATTGAGAAGATCTATTTAAAAGTGGTCCAAATTAAGTTCTTATCAATAAATATCACTAATAAAAAATTAAGTTTTTATGTAACTACGGTGGAAACCCTACTGAAAAAAAAAAACGCTTAAACCAGACTAAGATGGTTAGCCAGTCTGATGTTTGAGAGGTTTTCTAGGCTGGTTTACAGACATTTCCAGCTTCGTCTTAGCTGGTCAGGCTGGGAGATGACCAGCTAAAACCAGTTTGTCTAGACTAGCCAGGCTGGCAGACCAGCCAAAACCAGCTATGTCCAGCTTAAACAAGGCTGGTCAAGCTGGTTTTAGCTTGTCATTTCCCAGCCTGACCAAAATGAGGCTGGAAATGTCTAAACAGGGAGCAAATATATACATTTGCGATCACGGGTAAGTTTTCAGTGAATCCAATTTATCTATTTATTTAAAATTATTCCAAATTTATTAGGACGTATTTTAGTTTTCAGTGTTTGAGTAATATTTAATATGTCCGTACATACAGTAACCTCTAATTATTTCAAACAATGCGTCCAACTGTACTTTAATTTTAGGTTATATGTAAATATAAACACCTATTTTACATGAAAAGTGTCCCGTGACCACGATATCCATCGCTGCTCTGGATCTGCTGGTGTGTTGAATGATTCTTTAAAGATTGCTTGGCGCGATTAATGGTATAAACCATTATAGGGGTGGTCAAATTTATAAATGTATTATCTATTTCATTAATATTATTATTATTATTTAAGATACAGATCAGGGAAAACTACTTATTACTATAAAAGGGCTGACCCCCCATTCATCTTGTTTTGATGTCCTCCAGAGGAATCAAGCGCTAATTAAGGGGTACAACACCTCCACACCCTAACTTGCACCCTTTTAATATATGTTTTGATTAACCGTTGTTGAATATTCTTCGGTGTGCTTTATGAACGTTTTGCGCCATCTAGCGACCATAAAGTATAATACATAATGTTTTTGTATCAATTATTTTAATTATTAACAATATTACTTAAGATACAGATCAGGGATAAATTCTCTCATGTTAAATGGCTATTCTTTCTGTGACGTGCTTTCTGAACATTTGGCAATTCATCTATTTATTTAAAATTATTCCAAATTTATTAGGACGTATTTTAGTGTTCAGTGTTTGAGTGATATTTAATATGTTCTGATATACAGTAACCTCTGATTATTTCAAAGGTCACTGTAGCTCAAACAATGCGTCCAACTGTACTTTAATTTTAGGTTATATGTAAATATAAACACCTATTTTACAAGAAAAGTATCTCGTGACTACTTACGATATTCATCACTACGGAACCCCTGGTGTGTTGAATGATTCTTTAAAGATTGCTTGGCGCGATAAATGGTATAAACCATTATAGGGGTGGTCAAATTTATAAATATATTATCTATTATTTTCATTAATATTATTATCATTTAAGATACAGATCAGGGAAAACTATTTACCCCCCATTCATCTTGTTTTGATGTCCTCCAGAGGAATCAAGCGCTAATTAAGGGGTACAACACCTCCAAACCCTAACTTGCACCCTTTTAATATATGTTTTGATTAACCGTTGTTGAATATTCTTTGGTGTGCTTTATGAACATTTTGCGACCATAAAGTATAATACATAATGTTTTTGTATCAATTATTTTAATTATTAATAATATTATTTAAGATACAGATCAGGGATAAATTCTCTCATGTTAAATGGCTATTCTTTCTGTGACGTGCTTTCTGAACATTTGGCGCCATCTAACGTCCACAAAGTAAAATTCATAATACTCAGGTAGGCTGTATGTTTACATGATGCTCAATGTCTTAAAAAAATTCTGACCCTACCATCCAAATGTTGCAGCAGAAATCGAGACTCACAAGACCAGGCAACGTTTTTCCAATCTTCTATTGTCCAATTTTGGTGAGCCTTATCTGACAGGAGTGCCACCCGATGTGGTCTTCTGCTGCTGTAGCCCATCCGCCTCAAGGCTGGATGCATTCAGAGATGTTCTTCTGCATACCTCGGTTGTAACGAGTGGTTATTCGAGTTACTGTTGCCTTTCTATCAGCTTGAACCAGCCTGGCCATTCTCCTCTGACCTCTGGCATCAACAAGGCATTTGCGCTTATAGAACTGGTCTGGCACCAACAACCATGTCACATTCAAAGTCACTTTAATCCCCTTTCTTCCCCATTCTGATGCTCGGTTTGAACTGCAGCAGATCGTCTTCACCATTACTACATGCATAAATGCATTGAGTTTCTGCCATCTGAATGGCTGATTAGAAATTTGCGCTAACGAGCAGTTGGACAGGTGTACCTAATAAAGTGGCCGGTTAGGGAATTTTTGTATTATCTATTATTTTAATTACGAGTGTTATTATATAAGATACAGATCAGTAAAAAAAACTCTCACTATTGAAGCGCTGACCCCCCATACATCTTGTTTTGACATCTTTCAGTGGGGCATCAAGCATTAGGGGGGTCAATCTCTCCAAACCCCTCTGTAATTTGCACCCTGCTAGCATGTGATGTGCTTTCTAAACGTTTCATGAGCTTTCTATGATTTTCTTTCTGTTGTCCACAAAGTATAATTCATATATTTACAGTCAAACATTAGACAAGACCAAAAAAATAAGACAAGACAAACAATTCTTTTAAAAAATTTTATGAAAATACCAACGTGAGGAAAATTGCGATACAAAATTTGATCAATGGTAATATTAAAAAAAAAAGAAACGTATAAAAAAAGAAAGTGCACAAAAACTTCTTTACAGCATTAATAGTACAGACAGCTTTGAATAAATAGCATAAGTTAAAAATGACAAATTAACGCAATGAAATGACCAGCTAAATCTCTGGTAAGGCACGCCGACAGAGCATGTGCCGTTATTAATAGTTAAAAAAACATTTTCCCTGAAATTTCATCGACATCTTGTATTTGCCCCCATGCATTTTAACAACAAGAGCGTTGAGTCGACAGTAAAGCGGACTCAAAGTATTGCTGGTGAATAAAAACAAACATTCATTCAAATAATACACTGAAAAACAAACAAAAATGTTAACCTTCTAATCCAATTAAACTCCACAGTCCTGCCAAACACCATTTTTTTTTTGCTTCTTTAAACAAAAGGCTATTTTGTCATATAAAACATATCAATCCAAAGACAAAAGAACACATAAAAGGCTGCAGTCAATACATCAAGGCTGAAAGACTGTACAATTTCATCTTGGATTATACCTTTAGTGTACATATTAAAAACACAAAATTAAAAATGCGGTAAAAAACACAGTGTAAAGCCTGGTCGGAAATTCAGTATTGTCTGCTATTACGCAATATTATAACACTCATCCAACAACAAAAGAAAACACAAACACCACCAACAGTCAGAAAACTGATCATGCCAACAAATACATTATGCATGCTTTCATAAGCTATTGTGTATAATGATAACCGTTTAAATACTCTGAGATAATGTAGCTTTGCATCTTGGTTATTTTTAAAGATTTACAGACCCGTAACCGTTTCTTTTAAACATCGAGAAACATCTTTTTTGCCAAACCAGAAAGAGGAGATTTCGTAAGCATATGTCCATATTACAGACCCAAAGCTGAGGTGAATTCACATTGTGAATATTGTGCCCAAGTCAAACAATTCATATTGGTAAATGTATGCGTGTGTGATGATGATAGACAACAGTTCAATCAGACTGCAAAACGGAGTAAAATATTGTATTTGCTTTAAAAGTACACCCATCTCATTAATGCCTTGGCTATAATGTTAGATACAGCACTTTTTTTTTTACACATCATTCATCTGTAACCCGTGAAACTAAATGCCAAATAGAAGTCTTTTGGTGCACTGGTATGGAAAATAAGATTATATTTACAGAAACACTGGTAACTCCAAAAACAAAATGGAAAAAAATATATATTTTACAGTAATGATAAAAAAGGATTACATTAAATTGTCCTAACTGAGACCTATAAATATGTCCTAATGCCCAAATTATTCTCCTTTTTTCCATTATATAAAAAAAAGATACAAAAATTGTACAAAAGTTCATAAAAAAATACAAAAAGCAAGGGTGGTGGGGGGGGACTGAACTCATACACAAGTCATCTAACATAGGGGAGATATCGGAGTCTACCACTGGAGACAAAAAAGCTATGAGGGCCTCAACGAGACGGATCACCAGGCCTCCTTCAGATCCTCTGGAAGCGTCTGAGAGACTGAGGAGGTTGGCAGAGCGGGGCGCTTTTTGTTACAGCAGGGCTTGAAGAGACGAGGATCGATGATCACCTCACCGAAACGGCCCTTGTAGACGATCCCACAGCACACCTTTTGCCTGGAAAGCAAAGACTGGGTTATTCATCAGCTCAACCGTTAGCATGTCTCCTGATATGAATTAGTAAACGGAGGAAGTGGGGGGGGGGCATACCTCTTCCAGTAGGACAGGTCGAGGAATGAGAAGCCAGATGGCGTTGGACGTCTCTGTTTGGTCTCAATGTCTGAGCCGTCATCAGATTGATTACTGTGACTGGGAGACTGAGAGGGAGACATACTGGATGTGGTGCTGTGGGCATCGGAATCTGGAAGCATACCACATGAAACATTTTAATATGATATATGAAGTTTTTTTTTTTTTGGGCTCTTAAAGAGGCTTTTTAAGACATACAAATTTGCAAATTCATCTCTTGTTTTTATGCGAACATATTTATACATATATAGACCATTCTGACCACATATACACACACACACATACATACATATACACACACACACACACACATATATATATATATATATATATATATATATATATATATATATATATATATATATATATATATATATATATATATATATATATATATATATATATATATATATATATATATAAGTAAAATATACACACATTACACTAATTTCATGTCATTTTAAACATTTATATTTTGATGCAGTCCTTCATAGCTCAACCCAGAATATGGGGTCATACATTAATTAGGATGTATCCTAATATGTTCTGTTGTGGACCTAAATCATCCATGTTATCAACAATTTAAACATTTTACTGATTAATAATCATATCTTATCAATATATAATATTTAAAATCAAGAATTTCTGAATATGAATTTCAGTAAAAGGCAACAAGCTTGTAGGAACCAATAAAACAATGTACAGTAATTGTCCCTATTCAATGTTTTTTTTTTTTTTCAGGAATTGTGATGATTTAAGAACTTACACTTTAATAAAATGAATAAAAATCAAAGACTTTGACAAAAATTAAAAAACATCATGATGCATTCGGAGCGCAAAATAATATACTTTATGATTTAAGATTAAGATTTTAACCCTCAGTTTTGCAGACACTCAATATAAAATTGCATGTTTGACCAGACTTAATTGAAAAAAAAAAAAAAAAAAAAACTTGCAACGATACATCTTAAAATATAACATTGCCATTAATTTGTCTCAAGACGCACACAAATTGTGAGTTTATCTTAGTCACTTTAATACAAGATGCTTAAATACCATAAATTTAACCCTAGTCTTGACTTGCACTAAAATATTGACAGAATATCACTGTATTATCTGCTTACAAGCATGGTCTGTGAAACCAGGCATAAAACTTTTACTTTTAATTTGATATAACTAAATATAAGACTCTTTACACACCCTGAATAGCCTGAAATACTCAGGTGAAATTAAAAAGGGCAAAATGTGTAACCTTTTGATTTCAGAAATATTAATTTCTACAATCTCATTCGTACATTTTAGCACGATTTACTCATCCCCAAATAAAGGGTAGGTTTATTAGTGGGATTCGGGGACATCCCTGCTTTTAAAGAAATAAATAAAAACTATGTTTTAAAACTAATAAAATTGTATGAAATCAAACAAATTAGCAACTTTTTCTGACAATATATAAAAATAGCACCGTTTCATGATGAGATTGGGCTGAAAATTAATTATCCGCATTTGTACAATGTGAATCATGACTCAAATAACACACATAAAAACTGAACGTCTAAAGATAACTCTCAAAGAACAGAAAATATGAACGCATACAAATGAGATTACCATAAATTCCACGAAATGTAAACATAGTTTCAAGGTGCCAGGAGATTAAGTGCTCAAAAATCAAAAATAAAACTGGGACTCACTTTGTCTTTTGAATTTATGAAGCTTTTTCAGCTTACTTTTCTTCTTTCCATCAATGTTTTTCACTTTCTTGGGTTTGGTCAGCTTGAAGCCAGGTCCTGCTCTTGCATCTACCACCTTTGAGGAAGGGAAAAATACTTCGGTAAATATAACCAAATGTCTAGAATACAACAGATGACTCCAGGGGAATAAAGAAAAGTCACTTACATGGTTCCAGTTCTTCTTTGATCCATGCGGTAACTTCTTCCAGCGTTTTACCAGGAGCACACAAGCATTGCAGATGTCTCCGACTCGATCCTCTGACAGACTGAGAGCAAAACAAATCAGAAGGTGATAATTAATATTAAACAAGCTAATTTTTTCAGTCATGCAATAAAAATATCACCATCCAAAAAACAAAAGCAGTTTTAAAACCCTATTGATCAACACGGGGAATAAAAAGGTTAAAGTTATTAATCCTCCTGAATTATTGGCCCCCTGTATATTTTCCCCCCAATTCTGGTTTAACGAAAAGATTTCTCATCACATTTCTAAGCATAATAGGTTTTTAATAACTTAATAATTTTTATCTTTGCCACGATGGCATTAATATAATACAATAATATTTTATTGGTAATTTTTTTCAAGATACCAGTATTCAGCTTAAAGTGACATTTAAAGGCTTAACTAGGTTAATTAGGTGTGTTAGGCAAATCAATAAACTTTCTCTATACCACAGGGGTTAGAAAATTATCTTTAGACGTAGGCTCACACACAACAACAAAACATAAACACAAAAAACTATTTTAAAAAAATCCTATTAAAAAAATAAAATTGCATTGGGAATAAATGCCTTCTAATACTTTTTTGCTAAAGAGATTTTATACAATCTACCAGACAGAAGTGTTTTGTTACAGCAGGGCTTGAAGAGACGAGGATCGATGATCACTTCACCGAAACGGTCCTTTTAGACGATCGCTACATTTACTGACCGTGAAAATGTATTTTTGCTTTTAACAGAGAGGGAGTTAAACCAGGCTACAACGTTAAAAGGACAGATTCAATAAGTGATTTATATAGAGCGGGGTGAATTTGTCTGAAATCAAAATTGAACATCTTAACTTGATTCCGATTAATGAACGATTATTTAATTTTTTTGCCCTCATAGTTCACTGACAAGTTTTATATGGCATCTAAAGGCATCTCTGGCGCAGCTTTCAACCATCGTGAAGTGCAAAGCAAGGCTCAAGAATGAGTCCATCATCCTAGTTGACCTGAGATCAGATGTGGCTGCAGAAGTAGAAATCAGCAACAGCCTTTAACAGAGCAGGGTCACATGACATGTAGGCAAATTAATAGAAAAAATTTTTTTTTATCGATTATTGGTTTCGAATGTCGATTTCGATTAATCGCCCAGTCCAAGATTTATTATATGACAATCAAAATGTCCATCTCAATATCAAAACTCATCATTATTATCATTGTAGCAGTGGTTTGTTCTGTAGACAATCGAAAGGAAATATTGCTTAAGAGGGCTAATAATATTAACCTTAAAATGTTTTTATTATTATTTAAAACTACTTTTATTCTAGCCGAATTAAAATAAAAATATTATAGGAAATACTGTGAAAATCCTTGCATTGTTAAATATCATTTGGGAAATATTGGGAAAAAAAGGAAAAATATTCACAGGACGGTGAATAATTTTGACTTATACTGTATATTAAATGCGTTTCCATTAATTTAAATATAGTTAATTGATTGCATTCTCGATTTTTTTTTCATAAACAGTGTATACAATTTATACATACATTAACAAATAGGCAGATCATCTTTAACAATGAATAAAAAGAACTTCAAAAAACAAACAAAAAAAAGAGAATAAAAACAGCTAAACACAGGGGGTTTATAAAAAAATACATATTGAACAGACACAATTTTACTCATTAAACTGGGAAAGAACAGCAGACAGTTGACGTTTTAAGAGCCTTTTGAGACAATTGAATTAGTAAAAGGTATTGTTTAAATACCTTCAAAAAAAATAATAATAAACATAGGTCTGGAGTTAGAGAATTTTTACTAATGAATTGGAAATTTAGCAAGCAGCAAAATTAAGTTCACCACATGCAACCGTTTACTTTTAGGTTGTTTATATTCAGTACAGCCCAATACTACATCTTTATATCCAATACAAAGTGCATTGACTATAAATTTTACTTAGAATAAAATTCAAGTCATTTTTCCTATTTTTTTTTTTTTGTGAATGGACATTACCAAAACAGATGAACAACTGTTTCAAAACAGTCATCACAAAAGGAACCGTTGGAGGAGATTTTTCAATCTCGGTTTCTTTCATTAGACCTGCTTCCAAATGACGAAAGACATTCCACCGGCATTCCTTGAGGAATGTTTGGGATACGTGCAGCGTCAGGGGAAGACACTTACCCGAAGCAGAGTCTGAAGTTCTCCTCATATCTGCTGCTGTCAGTGAACCGAGAACTTGACGACTTGGTTTTGCAGATACAGCAGCCGTCGTTACTGCGGTAAATCTTGGATTTGTGAAATCCGAACATCTTTAGGGCCTCTGGAAGTGAATGAAGAGCGGCGTTAACAACAAAGGTCTCCTGCTCGGTTTGCGCGGGGGAGCTAGAGGGGGGCGGTCACGGGAATTCATCTTTAGCTCTTGATAATTGATAATGCATTAATGTCTACTAGAAGCTACGCACAAAAATAATTAAATAAATAAATGCAGAATCGCAGACGCGCGTCTGGGAGAAAAGAGTGTTTGCTTTGACTGTCGCGTCTGCCCCGGTGACCTACATTTGATGTTTGACGAAAGCCTTTCGCTGTAGCCACCTTTCATTAAAATTGATGCATAATCTTAGATAATAGACAAACATAATAATAAACATGTGCGTATTTTAATTGGCTAATTTTAAATATAACACGAATATTAAATTATTTTGTAGCGCAAACTTAAACACTAATAGTCTAAGAATAATTTCAGGTGCAAATGTAAAAGAGAAACTCTTTTGTCCTTTTAGGATCTGATTTTGTAAGGATTTCCGTTTTGTTGCATTCGCTCCCAAGTATGGGAAGTCGCTCTTTGGGAATGTTGACATGGGTGATGCTGCCGACCCAACAGACGCGGTTGTAAAAGCGAAAGTGGAATTAAATAGGCGCCTATTCAGCGTTTTAGTCGCCGAGAAACCAAAAGCAAGCACAAAGCACCAACAATGTGGCTGATAATGTTTCAAATGTATCCTCACACACGGTGTGTATGCAAAACACAGCGCGTAATATACATCAATGCAAACGCTCACATCAAACATTACGCGAGCCAATCTCCGACTCATCCACAAAACACTTCACACTTTTCAAAATAATAAATGAGAGAAAGGCGTCTAACATGGCATATAGTTGATTCTGAGTGCATTTCCATTCGCTCGCGTGTGTTATATTTACATTTACCGAATCCACAAGATACGCAGTGATCTGTCGCAAATTAACATTCACACGCGTGCTTAAATTAAATTCTAACGAAGCTGTTTCTACACTACACACAAATTATATTTGAGTTAAAATGCTGTTTGGGTAGTCGCGACTCGTTTCTGTGAACTTTCGCATAGAGAGAGAGGGAGAGAGCGCCAAAACGAACGTCCCATTAACAATAACAGCTAGCCCGTTAGCACGCGACCATGCCACGCTCCACATCCACGCGCGCCAAGCCCCATTGTTGATGCAAAAAACCCAGCAGCAAGCCCGCTAACATCGCACACAAAACACGCTACACACCCCGAAGCTGACAGTACGCACAATTAGGACAAAATGCAGCATTCGTGCTGTTAGTTCGCAACAATAACAAAGGACTTACCGTCAGAAACTTTGAATCCCGTCCGTTTTAGTCGTCTCTACTGCGCATGCCTTACTACGGCCACACACACATACACAGATGAATGGTGGAGGCGGGGCTTCGGTACAAACATTGAGTAAAGGGGTTTGCCGGAGGAAGACCATATAAGGAGCGTAGACGCCAAGTTTAAATATTAATTCAACCAATCACTGCGCTTCACACTCTTGCCATTTAAGAATGTTGCATCCGGGGAAGTACAGACCGGGCAGGCGCGTCGCGCACGTATTGTTCTTGTTGTGACTTGAATGTGTGTGAATGGACTCGTATTACCATAATACTGGCGCTCGAATGGACGAAAGATGGGACTTTTGTGTTATATTCGCGTATATTGTATGATATTGGATTACCCAAACGGCTAAGAAGAGATATAATGTTCGTGGTAATGTTGGTAAACGCAGTTTGCAGTGTAAATCCTGTACATAGCTTTTTTAATAAGTGCTATATGGATGTTATCAGTCAATGCCCTCGAATATTTATTTAATAACATGGCTATTCTATTACTAATAAATATATTAAAACTATTAAAAATCCTTCATCTTCAAAGATTTAGAAAATAGTTTTATATTGAAATGTAAGTTTGTAACCATAATTGTGAACTTATGTATACATACATACATACATACATACATACATACATATATGTATATATATATATATATATATATATATATGCAAATATTCAATTTTAAACATTAAAATAAATGTAGCTGATCGTAACGTGACAAAATATTGTTAAAACGTCACAATTTTAACAATTAACAATGAGAAATACATTTATTCTTTGCAAGTTAATAAATGTGAATTGTAATGTGATCATTGTTAGCTCACATTAGCTCAATTCCAGCAATTAACGTAATAAAAATAACTTGACTTAACTTTAAAAAAATTTTTTTTAATGTATTTATGCATTAATTCATTATTAGAATTAGTTCACGTTAAAAATAATGTACCCAAGTAGAGTTATCAAACTTGCTATTGTCAAACTACTAATTTTTAAATGCAGGTCATGATTTTGCCAACTACGATGCCATCCTGGAACAACATCTATGTTAATCCTGGAACATCATTTTTGTTCGGAAATGTAGTCCATACCTTTTCCTTACCCCTAAACCCAACCATAACTGCAAATTATTACCCAAATCAGAGGGGAATAATCAACACAGTCTCACAGCAAGTCGTAACTTTTTAATTTAGTGGCTAATTTGTATAAATTTGTACTATCTAATTCATACAATTTAGTACGATTTGCTCATCCCCCAATGGCGGTTGGTTTTAGGGTGGGGTTAGGTGCCACGCCTCCTTTTTAAAATCGTACAATTTCGTATGATTGAACTCGTACGAATCAGCCACTAAACTGGCAAAACGTAAAATACTTACGTTTTCTCATGAGATCAGGCTGGAATAATAGATAACATCATTTAGAAGTGCGTAAACCTAACCGTAAGCCTAAACTTAACATAAACATATCACTTACATCTGATTGGCTGATTGGAATGTGGTTCCAGGATTAACATAGATGTTAATCCAGGAACATGTCCTACTTTGTGAAGTCAGGTTGGCGCTTTTAATTGTCACTCTCGCTCAAAATCACCGCAAGACTGAAGCCTCATATTGAATTGTCACCTTTAATACATTTTATACACTGTACACAGCTGTTCAATATTTAACACTACATTACACGGCTTTGTCTATAAACGTATCAAGAGATAAAACACAAGGAGGGGAAAATATAATAACAACTCCCAGAATGCTCATGCCAACAGGAACCAGAACAGTCATGAAATTGGCACATGAATATCAGCCTTTAATGTGCTTCTCCCATTAGATCCTACAAACGACGCTGCGCTCTCAAACAGGCGAATGATATATTTCATCAATGTTCGATAACGTTTTGGGGAACTGTAAATATTGCATAGCGGAAACAGAGGGGCTGCTGGGATCTTCAACTGCGGGGAGGGGGAAAAGGCAGCAACGTAATTTAGTCCAGATCTAATATCACAGTAGGGGATATTTTGAAAGAATAAGGTGAACATTGAACGCTATCCTTTTTTAGTTTGTCTTCAAATATCTATCATGTAAAAAAATAATGAGAAAGTTTACTCTTTTGCTGTTTGGAATGCAAAAGGAGATGTTTATACACAATTCCAAGCTGCTCGATTACCATTAAACGAAGTGAAAAGGACAATGAAGGAAGCTTTTTGTCACCGTTCACTTTCATTGTAGACAGAGGGATTGGAATGAGATTGGGGTGAGTAAATGATGACAGACTTATACACTCGCAGTCAAATCTTTATAACGTGTATGTTTTTCAATCGATTAAAGTTTCTTGTGCTCACAATTTTTGTATTTATTTGATCAGAAATACAGTGAAACTAATAATTGTAAAAACATTTCATATTAAATAATGGTTAATTAATACAGCAAGTGTTTATTGCTGTCACTTTGAATTAATTTAATTGCTGAACTATTTTTTTTATTGTATTGTGTAATACTATTTAATATAATAATAAGTAATAATATTGTGTAAGCTAGTTTTGCTTTCAATATTTATAACAAAAATAATTTAATAAAAAAATTTAAAATATCATTTGCATTTTATCTCACAATTTCTTCCAAAGATTTTTTTTTTACTTGCAAATTGTGAGTTTACGCCCAAAACTTGCACTTTTGTCTGAAAATTAAGAATGTGTCTCAATTTTAAAAGTTCAATTTTGACTTATGAACTCTGAGAGGAAAAATTATAAAAGCAAAATGTAGAACTGCAAGATATAGACTCACAATTACAATAAATAGTGAGAATTAGGTGAAAAACTATAAATTAGTAATTGCAAGAAATCATTTAGAAAACTCAGTGGTGAAGAAATTACACATATGTGCGAGTTTAACTTGCAATTGAGTGAAAAAATTCTGAATTGTACATTTATATTATGAAAACAATATCTAAACTATATATTACAATATTAATTTATAATATATAAAAAAATATATATGTAACCCACCGGTCCTACTGTACCCAACCAGGTGTGAACTGTGATCGAACCGGTAATTCATTGCATGGGAGTCGGTTGCTCTAACCATCAGGGCTAAAGACCATGGCCTCTAGCGTCTGTTACTAGAGCCCCTTTTTGAGGTCAGAGGAGTAAGGTTTATCTGCTTAGCACTTTGCTAGCTGGCCTCCCTTACACTCACCCCCCTAAACCTCACTCCCATCCCGGACGAGTCCTCACCTGTAACCCACTAGTCCTACTGCACTAAACCCAGTATGAGCTGGGATTGAACCAGCGATACTTTAAATGGCAGTCGGTTGCTCTAACAAGGAGGCTTAAGACCATGGACTCTAGCGTCTGTTGCTAGAGCAGCTTTTGAGGTCAGAGGAGTGAGGTTTACCTGCATACAGAAGTACTTTGCTAGCTAGCCTCCGTTACACTCACCCCCCTAAACCTCACTCCTATCCCGGAAAAGCCCCCAAGTTTAACAAACTGGTCCTACTGCACTCAACCCGTTGTGAGCTGGGATCGAACCGGCAATTATTTGCATGGGAATCGGTTGCTTTAACAAGGAGGCTAAAGACCCTGGCTCTAGCGCCTGTCACTAGAGCACCTTTACAGGTCAGAGGAGTCATACCTCACAGCTCAGGTCAGCATAGCACTTTGCTAGCTGTTCTCCGTTAAACTCACCCCCCTAAACCTCACTCCCATGCCGGATGAGCCCCCACATGCATGGTCTGAACTGGGATCGAACCGGGGATCCTTTTTAATGGGAGTCGGTTGCTCTAACAAGAAGGATAAAGACCATAGCCTTTAGCGTCTTTCACTAGAGCACCTTTAGAGGTCAGAGGAGTGAGGTTTACCTGCACATAGCTTCCCTAGCTGGCCTCTGTTACATATATAAAATATATAAGCTTATGTTCCATAATAGAAACAGGTTTCCATATATAATACATGTTTCTTGAGCACAGCGTTAGCATACTAGAATAATTTCTAAATGAACGTTAAAAAATTTAAGTTAAAAAAAATTAATAAAAAGTAGAAAACAGTTACTTGAAACTGTAATCACATTATTATATGTGTGAACTACAAATATAATACAGGGTGGGCCATTTATATGGATACACCTTAATAAAATGGGAATGGTTGGTGATATTAACGTCCTGTTTGTGGCACACTAGTATATAGCCCCTTTCACACATACAGACCTTTCCGGAAAATTACCGGCAATTTTCCAGAAAGGTTGTATGTGTGAACAGGTCCTTTTTGAAAATACCGGTAAATTCGTTCTGGCTATTTTCCAGAAAGAGAAGTTGTAACATTACCGGCAATTTGCCGGAATGCTGCGCTGTGTGAATGCAGAAGGAAGATTGCCGTTATAAGCGCGTGCACGTCTAGAACGTGCTGACGTGAGACGTCTGCTTTAACCAATCACAACAGTCAGTCGCATTTACGTCCACGCGGTTTGTGAGAATAAAAGCCTTTGAATATTTTTCCAGACACATTTATCTACTAGAAGTTAGTTAGATCACGTTTATATGTTTTTCTTAATGCCAACTGTGTAAATAATCATCGATGAGATGCTTATGATAAGCCGTTGTTTGTTTACCTTCAAGCTTTGCGTGTGCCTGTGAAACAGCCTGTGAGCGCCAGCACACGCACATATTATGAACATCTCGACATGCGAAAGTGATCCTGCGAAAGTTGTTCACAATATTGATCATCCACAGAGTTTGTAATTTAGTCAAATGTTTACAAATACAAGCGCAGCCGTTTAAAGCTCATTTGTGGTGAATGATGTCAGAATTTACCGGTATTTTGGGATGGATGTGTGAATGCTCTTTTCCGGAAAATTTCCGTAACGTCCTCGCCTGTGTGAACAGCGCTTTTTTGAATATACCGGTAAAGTCGTTCCGGAAATTTTCCAGATATTTACCGGTATCACTGTGTGAAAGGGGCTTATGTGAGGGGGCTTGTTATGTTAAAACCAACCAAGCACACTATTATTTTTTCTTCTGAAATTCCCAATAAGTTTATTAAGGTGTATCCATATAAATGGCCCACCCTGTACATTAAATCATATAATATAATGTAATTTCGCAATATTACTGCTTTTAATGCATTTTTGCTCAAATATTTGTGTCATTGTGAGCGCAAGAGACTTCATAAAAGTAAAAAGAACATAGATAAATGTTAATTATCCCAGTCTTTTGGCTGATAGTGTAATGTTTGAATGCGTCATGTCTCTTTCAACTGATTTGCATTTGAATGGAAATGACCCCAGCCCTTGGCATTGTTACAAAAAAAAAGCAATTTAACCACTTCAACTTACCTTTTTCACTCTCTTTAAGTAAAAATATGAATTCCCCACGTGTTGTACTTATAAAGCATACCTCTACATCATTTGCTGTCAAACTCTGCATTGTGACAGTGTGGATTAGATTAGAGCACAGAGCAAGCAACTCGACACATATCAAAATAACACTGTTCTTCTCTGAAAATATAATAACAGCTTCTCTTATGCCTTTTCCTCTGAAATATAGCCATTGTCAGCAGTCCACAACAACGAAAAATATTGAGCTTTCGGTAAAACGGTAGAGCACACCTGGGGGCTTTTCACCCTTTCCGTGAAAAGGACGAATCAAAATAGAAGACGTTTTTGAATGTCAGTATTAACGCTGTGGATAAAAATGATGACACGTTTGAAAAGGCTCATTGCACTTAATATATGGCAAGCATGACGGTAGCTTTAACGTAAGCCGGGTTTAGTCCTTTTGTTCAGTGTAAAAAAAACAAAACAAAAACAACGTTAGTCCGTGGTCCCGCTGATCGGTTAGTTTTATCTTGAGACGTTGTTATATCCCAATCCCTTTGACGAGAGAAGCTTCCAGAGTGATATTGAACTCCTGCAGAGTCTGTAGTACTCGAATCAGAGAGTTCACCAATGAATGGTCCTTTAAGAGCGCCACGTCCTCGTACATCTGTGCTGTGATTGGACACTCGGCAAGAAGCGCGATCCAATGGTGGAGCAGGTGATCTCTGTAAACACAAACATATAACAGTGTCAACATATGTAGATGCAGTGGTGGAAAGAGTTCGGAAAAGAAAAAGTACCATTACTTGCACATAATGCAAGTAGAGTAATAGTATATGTTGTAAATATTACTCATGAGTAATGAGTAGCCCTTTTGAAAGTACTTCAAGAGTAGTGAGTATTACAATGTGTAAGGTAAATGCGTTTACATGCTACTTGACAAACACCTGTAGGGCACACTCCTTCTGTCTTAATGCACCAGACATGTTGTTAGAAATACTCATGTGCTTTACATGTTTGTTTCTATGTTTGTTTATGTAACCAGGGAATAATTTGTGCTGGAACACGGCAGATTCGGATCCAGCACCTCTAAAATCGGATCTGGCACCTCATTTTACCGATCCCCCTTCTCAACCACCCTTCTCCCCTGTCCGTTGTTCACTTTCATTTTCTTCAGTGACAACCAACATCAAACATCATTTAGAAAATATTTAAAACAGAAAAAAAAATCAGAGGGGGCCAATAATTCTGTATATTCAATATACTGTATACAGTATATACAATAAAGGATTGAATATATACAGTTGAAGTCAGAATTATTAGCCCCCCTTTGCATTCTTTTTCTTCTTTAAATATTTCCCAAATGATGTTTAACAGAGCAAGGAATTTTTCACAGTATGTCTGATAATATTTCTTCTTCTGGAGAAAGTCTTATTTTATTTTGGCTATAATAAAAGCAGTTTTTAATTTTTTAAACACCATTTTAAGGTCAAAATTATTAGCGCCTTTAAGCAATTGTTTTTTTTTGATAGCCTACAGAACAAACCATCGTTATACAATAACATGCCTAATTACCCTAATCTGCCTAGTTAACCTAATTACCCTGGTTAAGCCTTTAAATGTTACTTTAAGCTGTATAGAAGTGTCTTGAAAAATATCTAGTCAAGTATTATTTACTGTCATTATGGCAAAGATAAAATAAATCAGTTATTAGAGATGAGTTATTAAAACTCTTGTTTAGTAATGTGTTGGAAAATTTTTTTCTCTCCGTTAAAACAGAAATTGGGGACAAAATAAACAGGGGGGTTAATAATTCTGACTTAAACTGTAGATATATTATTATAGTTGGGCATAGATTAATATTTAATCTAGATTAATCTCACTGTAATCCTAAAATTAATCTAGATTAAAATGGCTCATTTTAATTCTGCCGAAAGCATTCAAAATATGAATGCTACCCAAATAATTACTAAAAGTAAGTCTTTGAGAATGGGTTTCTCAAGCCAGGTGGCTCATTAGACCAGGGGCTCATCTCCTGTTTCCAAAATGCAACACAAGCTGCTTGAGAAACTGTTCTACTATGATAATTTGTTATGGAAATAAATGATGTTCAATAGGATGTACTTGTGTTTACTAATTGTTTAAATAGCGATTTTTGATTAGTCAGAAGTAAGTGAAAGATCCAGAAGGGCATCCTGCTGATTTGATTCAGAAGGGCACTTTTTTGTCAGACGGCTCACCGGAAGGTATATATACGGCTCCATATAAGTTGGCTCTCTATAAAACAAAAATGATTGGTTTAATTTAATTTAATATTTTCACATGATGAAAAAGCGTCGTTATGGATGTGACATCTCTCCGTTATGGATGTGACGGATGTGAAATTGCCACTTGTGTGACTTTGGTAAATCAAATAGAATAGTTTGAAAACACTGACATATTAATTCTTGAAATTAAAGTTGAAATTTGCACGAAATTGCTCATATATATATATATATCCTCACCAATGTCAAGTGCAAATCTACACCCTTGGATGAACTAAAGTAAACATTCTACGCACACCGATGTGATCGTACGCTTCAGGGAACGGCCAGTGCTGGATTACATCATTGTAATCGTTCATGTCAAAGAGTTAAAATTGTGTTATTATTATTTTTTCTTTCATTATTCAGTATTTATCTGCATACCACTAAAGGAAACCTTCATACCACCAGTGGTACGAGTAACAGTTTAAGAACAGCTGTTCTTGAGCATATTTAAGTTCAAGCTCACTTGGCCAATGTGCTGTACAAAATAAAATATAAAAGGTATAAAAGGGAAAAAAATGTAATTTAACAAATAAAAGCAAAGATACTAACACATTATTTCCATTTAAAAGCACCAGAGAAAAGATGTGTTTTTAGCTTTGATTTCATTCACTCATTCATTCATTTTCTTTTCAGCTTAGTCCCTTTATTATCACCTCGGGGCTAGATTTATGCAAGCTTTGTAATCTAACTATTAAACAAATCAAACATAGGCTGACCAAAAATTGGTTATGAACCCCACTGAACATCTTGAAATGTGCGGTTCTCCTCAGGGACAGAAAGTAGTGGGGCTCTCATTGTTTGTACAAGATCATACAAGGGCTTATTTATTTTTCCTTTATTGTGTAATATAAATGTTTGTGATTTTGAAACAATCTGCAAGTTAGAAAGCCTATAGTAAACAAATCAAAATCCAAAAGCACTTGCCTAAAAGTCACTGTTTGTAGTTTGTATTTCTGTAATGTAATTTAGCTAATAAGCATTGTCAAAATGTCAAATGGCTATAACTTAAATGTTTCTGAAAACCAGGTCAATCTGGCAACGGCTCTAAAACAAGAAAAACAAGAAAAATAGCACAAATTCTTCTCACTGTTTAAATTCTGTTAACATTATAAACTTTAAGCATTTCAATGCATATTATACTGTGTATGACTGTATATGTGACAAATAAAAATTGAATTTTTGAATTATTCATGAATTATTGAGTCCTAAAAAGTAAAAAATTATGAACATGCAACCATGATTAGGTATTTCATAATTTAAAAACATTTAATTAGTCAATGTCCCAGTACTGGGTTGCGGCTAGAAGGGCATCCGCTGCATAAAACGTATGTCGGAATAGTTAGTGGTTCATCCACTGTGGCGAGCCTTGATAAATAAAGGACTGAGCCAAAGGAAAATGAACGAATTAATAATCAGTCAACAGATCAATGTAAACAATGACCAACCTGGCCCCAAGACACACAAGCATCTGAAACTTCCCATCTTTGCCGATGTTTCTGGGTGTGCTGTTGATGGCGCGCATGAAATGGCAGAAATGACGGACCCTCATCTGCCAGTTCTCATCCTGGGTCATCTGACTCCGCTCCGCACTCTCAAAGTAAACCTGCGCCTTTTCTGTTGACAACATTTTAAGGCATCATTTTAAGGCATTCATGCTTTTAGTGCAATTTTTGTTATACATGGTTTCAACTCTTTCATGAACAGCAGAATCAAGGACTTTTTAAAACAACATTTTACTTTATACCCCAGCATATGAAGTGCAATGAAAGTCTTTACTGAACATGTCACTTACACTTAACATTTACATTACAGTATCATTGTAGTGATAAACAGTCATGTTCAAAGAACTTTAATACAATTCAATTCTGGTAATATTTAAATGCGGTCTCAAATATTGATCAAATGTGCATTATGTGTCATAGTTCTAGTGCAAGGTTTAATTTTAGGATTTTTAAATTAAGAATTTCAAAATTTTTTGTTCAGTTTCTGAAAGCAGAGCAGCACAATGGAAATAACACCATAAACTTTAAATTCAAGCACTTTTAGGAAGCTTTGTTTGTTTTAAGTACATTACAGACCTTCAATTCATATGTCTAAAATTCAAGCACTTTCAAGTACTTTTTAAGAAGTGTGGGAACCCTGGTTGTAAAAACTCTTAGTCATTCATCTTTTTAGTAAGATTAAAGTTGTAACATCTTTTAGTTTCAGGTTCAATCTGCAGTTAAACTAAAACATTAAAACTATTAACTATTAACCATTAAAACTAAAACTATTAAACTAAAATATCTGAGAAACTTTCTCAGTGTACTGAGATTTACTCTGATTTCACAAAACTCTGGGAGTACAACATGTATATTTTAGTCAGTCTACAATCTACAATCAATTCCTTTGTTTTCATGCTTGGTTTGTGCTTTGGCATCCTATGTCAACCCTGGGACCTTATATAGACAGGTGTATGCGTTTTTAAATCATGTCCAATCAACTGAATTTACCACAGGTGATCTCCGATTAAGCTGCTGAAACATCCCAAGAATGATCAGTGGAAACAGAATGTACCTGAGCTCAATTTAGAGCTTCATGGCAAAGGCTGTGAACACTTCTGTACATGTGATTTTTCAGGTTTTGTATTTGTAATAAACTTGCAACAATTTCAGAAACTCTTTTTTCACATTGTCATTATGGGGTATCGTGTGTAGAATTTTGAGGAAATAAATGAATTTGATCCATTATGGAATAAGGCTGTAACATAAAAACAAGTGAAGCGCTATGAATGGATGATGGCTGGAGGGGCGTGGTTAAGTTTGTTAGCCACACCCAATACCTCAGACAGACCTAACCTGAGAATATATTTTCAGAATTCAATTAAAGATTAGAAGTGCAATTTGTTTGCTTAATGACATGCACAGATGAATTGATCACCACAAAACTAGCAATGTGAGCTAACATGGGGACGTTAACAAACACTACTGCTAATAAGAAACCGTTTTATGTAATACCACAGTATTCGTTACCTAGAAAGTCCCAAATGAAGACGTTCTTGAACAGTCGCGGTGACTTGAAGCCATGCTGGAACACCTGCTCCAGAGCCCAAACCAAACCATACTCCCCACACAGAAGCAACGTGAGGCTTCCTCTCTGCAGAACCACGAGAAAGAGAAGAGCTGAATTAAGATCGTGTGTAGGGTCGAATCGAGATCGTAAAATATTTTTTCAATTAATCATGCAGCCCTAAACTATAGCATACATTGTATAATCAAAAACTAATACAGTTTAATACCTTGTAAAATAGCATTTCAGACTTTCTAATATTTTTTAAGACCCTGCAGACACCCTGTTATGAACAGAAATGTGATTACAGATAACCCAGGATTGGGTTTATCCAGGGTTTAGGATGACCCAGGGTTAACAATAGCCGCATTTCCACTATCGCGCCTGAAGCGAGCGAGCCAGGGTGAGCCAAGGCTCGTGTTTTCACTGTCAATTCCGGAGCCAAAGCGGGGCTTCCTAGGGGCCAGCGGCCGGCCTTTTCCGGCCCGCTGAATACCTTGGGCCAAAGTGGACCAACTGGGGCTTCGAGGTGAAGTGAAAGGAGAGGCGGACTTTGCCCGAGTCTATTAAAGATGACATGCAGTCATTACACTAGTTTTTTGATCGCACACAATTACATGAGCCAAACAAATAAATAAATAAGAAAAAGAAAACATATAACTGGTAAGTTTAGAATGGGCTATTCCATAAAACACCTTATATGCTTTTTGCTTATGATCTCCCTTATGTTTCCCTTTTAAATGTAAGTCTGTTGCATAAAATAATAAAGTTTTAATTTATAAGTGACTTTGCTGCGTCCTCCTTGATGTTTCAATAACATATAATAATCTTTACACCATATTAAAGACACAGCAGACAGTAAAGGTTGTCGAGAGTTTTTGTCAAGTTTAAAAGGGGTGTTTGTGCGTGATACGTGCGTGTTTAGATGTCTGTATGTGTGTGAGACACGGGCAAAAGAGCAATTGCTTCACAGATCTGCTGATGCCGCCATCGGCTTCTTCCTTTCTTTTTGTTATTTATTTTGGAGATTTGACAAAATATGATTACAACAAAAGACATGAAACTTTACAAAATTTTTGTCCACTTTTGTAGGCTCAAAACAACAGTGTCCTATCTCGATTAAATAGCTTAAGCCAGCGGTGACCAACCCTGTTCCTGGAGATCTACCGTCCTGCAGGATTCAGTTGCAACCCATATCAAACACACCTGCCTGATATTATCAAGTGCTGTTTAGGCCCTAACTAATTGGTTCAGGTGTGTTTGATCAGGGTTGGAGCTAAACTCTCCAGGAAGGTAGATCTCCAGGAACAGGAGCACCCCTGGCCTAAGCTATATTGAAATAATTTAAAGAATTAGAAATATCGGATATAATAAAATCGCATTAAATAAATAAACTAATATAAAACAAGCAAAGCTAATACAATGTATGTATATACAATACACAAGTTAAACCAATTTGAAGCCATATATTACTTTCATTTTGCAAAGACACCAATGAAAAAAAGAATTTAGATATTTTCTAAAAACTAATAAACACCGGAGAAGGTTTAAAATATTATTTATAAAGAATTTAGATACGATGATATTTATCAAATCGTGCGAACAGAGCATTTCTGGGTGAGTAAAAGCAGAAACGACCTTCTTTTCTGTCACCCAGTCCTGCGCAGCGTCGCTTTACAAACGCATCGGGGAAAACTGCAAATACAAAATGTCTCAAACAAGGACATTTATGTTTTTATATGACGTGGTAAAATTTAAAAATGAAATTGTAAATGTAGAGCTTTATTAGTGAAAAGCTGCAGAGCGCAACGAAATATAGGCTATATTTAATTACTTGCTCTTATGTGCTGAAACACTGAACACTTTCCTTTGCTTAAGATCACAGAATAATTTGCAACAGCTTTAAATAAAGGGGAATCACCTAATGTTAAGTGTCATATAGCCTAGGGAAAAAATATGTTTCAGGTCTCTCCGGAGCATTTGGGCTGAATGTTTGACGACGTCTATCGAAACGAGGATGTTATAAAATACATTTCAATGAGTTATCACCGGAACATATTATGGATGGGTGCGCTCACTGCACTGGGTCCCTCCGTTAGTGGCGAGCGATGCACGATGCCAACAGTCGGTCGGTGAGTAAACAAATATAATGAATGGAAACACACAGGCCTGTGCGTATAGACATATAATGTAATTCTGTACAGTAACGTGTCATTTGTTTGTTTCGGTTGTTTTTATGTGAATTGTTTCGTTATAATTTGATGGTGTGCTTTAACTGCCAGATTCCCGCTGAAGTGGGTGGGTTGTGTGACGTTTGATTCAGAGGACGTTCTGGGGGCGGGGTTTGCGTGACGCACTGAGATCTACTAGCCCGATAGTGGAAACGCGACATGATTTCCACCTCACAACTCAACCTCCCAGGCAATTGGCCTGGCCAGGCCCAATAAAAGCCCTGGCTCGCACTGGCCCGATAGTGGAAATGCAGCTAATTTCAAACCCCAAGTGTGTTTTCAGAGAGAAATAACACTTTACCTCTTTCTCCGGCTTATGGAAGTGTTTGACGATCCCGTTAATCGCCTCTCCCACACTTTCCTGGATCTGGCCCGTGTTTAACTCTACAACGAAAAACATCGCTTAAATACCCTCCAGCAATCTGTAGATCTCAAAGTAGGCCTGTCACAATAATCAACATATGGACTAATCGCACAACACATGGACATGACCTTCATCATTTCTGGTGATGCAATATACAGTATATTTCCCATACATAAAAACCAATTCCGGCAACATTTTAGCTCATTACGCAACATCTTAATCTCTATTATAGGTGTCAGTGTCAGTATGGTTAAATACACTATAGTATTTACTATTAATTACTGTAGTATATTTTCATGTGGGTGTCTGATGACAGAAAATAGATCTGGGGTCTGTTCTTCGTGCGTGGATTACACAGTTAGCTGGATTTGGTTATTGACGATTTGACACAATCCATGATCGTTTCGTTCTTCAAGACTGATCCGAGAGTTGTTGTCATAGCAACAGTTCTGGTAGCTCAAACCTGGTCGGGAGCAGGTTCAATTCATATAAACAGGATTAGATCAGGTCAGTTCAAGCAAAAGATAATACTGAAAGTATGTGCCGAATTCTGATACTTTCTTACAGTAGTGATTATGTACACTTGGGAAAATAGTAAATATTTTGAACTATACATAAAGTTAAAAATATATATATTAATAAAACTTATTCTTGCTATATTGCAATCTGCACCCTCAAAATGAAAGTACAAAGACTGCCACCTGGTGGTGCAAAGAGAAAACTTATTGATATGAACTTTTAAGATCGCTTTAGTATAATTTGTGCATGAGAATATAAACAATATGTGACTCTTTTAAAAGCAATAATTCATGTATGCAGTCATAAACAAGCTGTTGTGTAAGAGTGCAGGAAGATCTCTCCAAGAAATTCCGGTGTGATCATGGCTTAAGACAAGGAGACACACTTGCCTGCACACTGTTCAATCTGGCGGTTGAAGATTAAATTAGAGATGCTGGTATAAATACCATCGGCACAATATACAATAAAAGTGTCCAAATACTAGCATATGCTGATGATGTTTGCATTATTGCCAGAACATTATCAGCAATGAAAGATGCTTTCTCTTCTTTGGAATTGGCAGCAAGGAAAATGGGACTTAAAATAAGTGAAAGCAAGACGAAGTATATGACCAGTGATGCCCGCCAGACCAACCAATATATGGCCCAATAAAAGACAATAATCAATGGAGGATACATCACAACAATGAGCTTGCAGCCTTGTATAAGGAAATTGATATAGTTAAATATATCAGACTTGCGAGGCTAAGATGGGCAGGACACGTCATACGTATGAAAATGCTATTGCAAAAAAAATCTTCAGCACTGACCCGGTAGGCAAAAGAAAAGTAGGAAGGCCTAAACCAAGATGGCGAGACTGCATTAGCTGTGACGCCAATGTTTTAGGAATAAGGAATTGGTGGGCAGTTGCCCGGGACAGAGAACGTTGGCGGAAATTACTTGAGGCAGCCAGGATCCAGTAATGGATTGTCGCGCTAAGGATGATGATGATGATGAGTCATAAACATGTTTTGACAGTTAATATGAAGGTGATTTGATGATTCATAAAAGTTACAGACATCTTTACCAATATCAAAACACTTTTGTAAACATCCAGTTATTCTTTAAAAAATGGCTACTATAATACTACTATAATAAGGAAAATTTTAAACTAAATAAATTGCTCTCGACACATGAAAGGGCCAAGCATGCAGCCCACAAGAAGGTGTGAAGTTATTGCGTATCATATTTTACAAACCATTTACTGCTAATTTGATGTAATTTAGCTCACATTGATAATTGAATATTAATCAGATGATGTCATTACGCTGCTGTGCCGTCAGCCAATCGTTGCATTGCTGACCATGATTTCGAGGATCGATAGATCGGTCCTTCACAACACATGCAGCGATCTCAGGTTAGTTTATCCAGACATTTTAATCGGATTCACGAACTTGTTTGAAGAACCAAATTAGCCAGAGATCAGTAATCAAGACTAACAGATCCAGGATCTGCCAAATCATCTTTGATAATTTAAGCGAGGTACGAAGAACGGACCCCTGGTAGCAGATATCACAGCCTCTGTTACTGTTTACCTTGCACTTTTATTGTTTACATTACTTATTATTTATTTAGGATATGTGTTTTCACATTCTGATTCCAATGCCTGATTATTAAATCATTTAAATAACTATAACTAAATTAAATATAATTAGAATTAAAATATGATGTGTTCTTTGGAAGAGTGTACTTGCATTGTGATGATGTTATAATGTTATTATATAATAAGTGGCATAAAAAGGTCTTAAAATGACAATAATATCATTTATTGCAATATATTTTAGTGCACTATATCACACAACAAAATATAGATATCATAACAGGCCTAGGAGATTTCATTTTTGTACGTTTTCCAAGAACATACTTGGTTTGCTGTTTGGCGAAATGGTGACGAATCTTCGCATCATCCCGGGGGATTGCTGCATCGGAGGAGTCCGGCACATTCTTTCATCGCTCTCCATGTTAGTCACCAATTCGCCCACCAGGATCCTCTCCAAGCTGCCATCATCTACTCCTTTACCCAGCCAACGGCCACATGGAAACCTACGCAATGGCAGGTTGACAGTAAGTCTATAGTCCTGAAGCCTTGTTCAAACTCTCAGGCAATATATGACTTTTGTGCATATGCATTCGGCATTAAATATTTGGCAAGGAAAATAAAGCTCAGATCAGATTTTGTGTTGCTTTTTTGCCATGTCATTTTCTCTCAGCATGTAACACAACAGTTTGTATTGTTTAACATGGGCATGCAAACACAACATCTTTTACTGTACATAGAAATAAATGCAGTCCATAAAATGAAAGAGCATTAAAAGACGCACAAATTTAATCTAATCAGTAACGATACAAAGTATGTTGACACATAAACTATGTGTTCATAAAGTGCAAAATAGGCTAATAATTATATAATTATTAAATAATTTAAAGCTTAAATAGCTAAACAATAAAAAATTCTAGTAAGTTGTAATAAATAAAATATATTTGTTTGTAAATATTACCATTGTATGCTCAAATATTTATTTGTATAAAAATAAACCTTATTTTAATTTTATTTTGTAAAATATTTTTTACAATGTTTTACTTTACTAACAACTTTTATTTTAGAATTAAAAATAAACCTTGTTTTAATGAATTTCTTTAAATATTTTAAAAATGTTTTAATTTACTAACAACTTTTATTTTATAATTAAAAATACATCTCATTTTAAATTTATTTTTTAAGTATTTTGAATCTCAAAAAATGTTATAAAGATTCAAACTAATAACTTTTAATAACAACTTTTATTTTAAAATTAAAAATAAAACTTATTTTAATGATTTTTAAAAATATTTTGAATACTTTAAAAATATTTTACTTTACTAACCAAATTTATTTTATAATTAAAAATAAACCTTATTTTAATTTTTTTTTAATATTTCAATATTTTAAAAATGTTTTAATTTACTAACAACTTTTATTTCATAATTTAAAATTAATATTATTTTAATTATTTTTTTAAATATTTGGAATCTTAAAAAATGTTTTAAAGATTCAAACTAATATCTTTTACTACCCACTTTTATTTTATAATTAAAAATAAACCTTATTTTAATTAATTATTGAAAAAATATTTAGAATATTTAAAAAATGTTTTACTTTACAAACAACTTTTATTTTATAATTGAAAACAAACCTTATTTTAATTATTTTTTAAAATATTTCAATATTTTAAAAATGTTTTAATTTACTAACAACTTTTATTTTATAATTAAAAATAAATCTTATTTTAATTTTATTTTTTTAATATTTAGAATCTTAAAAAATGTTTTAAAGATTCAAACTAATATTTTTTACTACCCACTTTTATTTTATAATTAAAAATAAACCTTATTTTTAATTAATTATTGAAAAAATATTTTGAATATTTAAAAAATGTTTTACTTTACAAACAACTTTTATTTTATAATTGAAAACAAACCTTATTTAAATTATTTTTTAAATATTTCAATATTTTAAAAATGTTTTAATTTACTAACAACTTTTATTTTATAATTAAAGATAAATCTTATTTTAATTTTTTTTTTTTAATATTTAGAATCTTAAAAAATGTTTTAAAGATTCAAACTAATATTTTTTATTAACCACTTTTATTTTATAATTAAAAATAAAACTTATTTTAATGAATTTATTTCATATTTTGAATATTTTAAAAATGTTTTACTGAACTAACCACTTTTATTTTATAAAATCACTAACAATTTTTCTTTTACTTGAAACTTGTACGATATGTGTAAAGTAGCACTGTGCAATATATATCGAAATGATCACAATATCACAAATGTGCGTACCCTGATATACATATTACAATGGTTTTCAATAAAAGAGTGATTCAATGCAAAAGTGTCTTTGTGTGTCATTAGCATACAAAGATCTCTGAACACACATCTCTGAAAACAGCTCTGAAAACTCTGAAAGCAGAAAATGTCCAACTATTTTAGCATGAAGCTCTATTTCGAGTGTTTTTAGGTTGATTAAATTACACCAGTGGAGAAAACTGGTGATATCTATAGTAGTTATTTCATTTGTTTACATTGTTAAAATATCTCATTTGTTTTTATGCAGCAGTAAAACATGGCTGTTCACCTTCAGAGGTGCTTTTCTTCTCCCTGACATAATATGAAACATACAGCTAGGAAAATACGTATTGAACATCACCATTTTTTTTTTTGAAAATATATTTGTCATGGTGCCGCTGGCTTTAAATTTTCACCAGATGTTGATAAAAGAAATCCACATATGCAAAGAAAACAAATCTAATTAGTTTAAAAATTGTGTAATAAAATGAAATGACACAGGAAAGTATTGAATACATGAAAAAAGGGAGGTGTAGAAAGGCAGTGAAAGCCCAGACAGCAGCTGAAATCTCTTAGCAGTTCTTTAGTAACCCTCTACCCTTTGTCATTGTAAATGATTAGCTGCTTTAGTCCAACATATACATTATCAGGGTGATGAAAATAAACCAGGGTGCACATTTCAGCAAGACAGCATACTTCCATACTTTATAGTACGCTAAAATCAGTATGCGAGCCATGTAGTATGTCTGAATTCATAGATTTAGAAAATCAGTAAGCGAGAATAAGCCGGATGACTTACTACTTCCAGCGAGATTCTGGAGTGCGCATCCCATGCATGCTACGCTATCCCATGATGCCACACGAGCGAATTCATGAATGAGAGTAAAGCAACGCAACTGACGCAGGTAGGTCACGTGACTATAACAAAATGGCGGATGTAGTATGTCCGAATTTCATTCATACTTTTCACATTCATACTGTATAGAACGTACTTTTCTAACGGCCGACAAGTACGTTTAAATTCAAAAGCAGTACCTACTGAGTAGTAGGTCGTTTCGACGCAGCCAATGATCCAAAACAGCCTAGGAAACTCTCAAATGCTTTCAGAGAAAGAAAATCAAGCTGTGGAATGGCCTAGCCAATCACCTGACTTGAGAACCAATAGAAAATACAAAATAAAGATCAGATTTGATAGAGGAGACCAACAGAACCATCAAGATCTGTACAGTCTGTTGAACACTCACACCCTAACAATGCATATGACTTCATTCTCAATATGTAAGGCATCTTTAAGCCGCCATCACCAATAAGTATTTTACATGTCAATAGTTCCTTTAGAAATATTATTTCCAGGGAGAAAAAAACTGTGACGTGTTCAATACTTATTTTCCCCGCTGTATGTTGGTATTAAATTTTTTTTTAATATTGTATCTCATATGAAATATTGCATCATTTTCACCATGCCTTCGAATATAATAGATTTTTCTTCAATATCAGACAGCCCTAACATCAAGCCTGGTTTAATGATGAATAATGTACATGTGATTCTGATAAATCTCCATACTCACTTATAGGTGTGCCCTGTGATCCCATTGCGGACCATTACGCACTCCACTAGCCATTTAGCATACAGCCCTGAGTTATCATGGCCCATCTGTACAGTGGTCAGCTTCCCCAGATTCTGGCACTGTGTGGAGTACAGAAAGAAGTAAACCTTTGGGTTTCTGAACAGTTAATATTTAGCCAGGTGGCAACATCTACAGCACAGGTGTCAAACTTAGTTCCTAAAGGGCCGCAGCTCTGCACAGTTCCAACCTTTATTAAACACACCTGATCAAACTAATTGAGTCCTTCAGGCTTGTTTGAAACCTACAAGTAAGTGTGTTGGAGCAGGGTTGGAACTAAACTGTGCAGGGCTTCGGCCCTCCAGGAATTGAGTTTGACACCCCTGATCTACACCAATTTACAGTGAAGATGAGGTTGTCGGTATATACAGTTAAAGTTAGCCCTTCTGGATTATTAGCCCACCTGTATATTTTTCCCAAATTTCTGTTTAACGGAGAGAAGATTTTTTAGAGACATTTCTAAACAATAGTTTTAATAACTCATTTCTAATAACTAATTTATTTTATCTTGCCATGATGACAGTAAATAATATTTTACTAGATATTTTGCCAGATACTAGTATTCAGCTTAAAGGGACATTTAAAGGCTTAATGGGGTATATGCCGAAGCAAGCTAATAGGACTTTTAATTTGCCAGTAACCGGGGTTAAGCGCTTCCAGCGAATTGAATGCCAATGCAAAATCCGGTGCGTTTAAGGTCTGTTTTCTTTAAAAATCAGCGATCTCCACTAGCTGAGTGATATCCAATTTAAATTGGGTCTCAGATTGTACAAGAAACACTGCATTAAATTACATTTCCCCCCGCCATATCTTTATGATATGAGCATTTATTTTACCCCACTATACTCAATGGAGCTTCTGCGTTAGCCTGCCGATTCTGACGGGCGCGTGCAAGTAAACAGCTTTTTGTCTTGTTTTACGCTTGAGCAACCAAATAAATGCTAAAGTTTATTTAACTGAATGTATTTTAATGACATTACAACATCGATGCTGTATAAGGAACCTGTATAAAATGGAAAAAAGTTCACAATAACAGGTCACCGGAAGTGTATCAGCATGGGAACAACACTAGCTCGGCATATACCCTATTATTAAGTTATAGTATAACTATGGTTTGTTCTGTAGACATTTAAAATAAAAAAATACAGCTTAAGGGGGCTAATAATATTGACCTTAAAATGGTTTTTAAAAATGTAAAACTGCTTTTATTCTAGCCAAAATAAAACAAATAAGACTTTCGACAGAAGAAAAAATATTATAGGAAATACTGTGAAAATGTCCTTGCTCTGTTAAACACTATTTGAGAAATATTGAAACTGCATATATAGGCTCACCTCAAATGTAATCTCCAGAGTGTTTTTAGGGACCTGCAGGACCCCAGTCTCGGCTAGTTCCCCTGAGACACACACCCAGGGGTTGGCTGTGAACATGGAGCCACCGAGTTTCTTACTAGGAATGATGACCACATGGTATGGAATCACTGCAAACAACAACAAGGACAAGGTCAGGACAAGGAATCAAAATTAAAACAATTGAATTATAATTTTATAGACCTCCAGTATTCCCAACGCCCTGTCAATCAATTAGCCCAACAGACTTTTGCTAAAAGCTAGTGGTTCACATGTATTTAAGTGCTAAATTCTGAATGAGAGAGGCCCAGAATTAAGATTAGACACTCCTAATTTCAACAAAATGATTTATCAAGTGACACAATAAAGTAGTTTTTATAAAAATAGATAATGTTCAGAGTATTCTAAGCAAAGTTTATTTATAAACTAAATTTGAGAGGATCATGTGCTTATGATTGCTTGCAGCCAGTCCCGCATTATTCAATTTATAATTCACCAATCGGACGATTCCTAAGCCACTATAAAGGCCCTAAGTTCCATATAACAGCCATCTTCATTTTAAAGAATACCCCCTCTTCCACCCCTACACCTCCTCTTTTCCTAGATGGGTGGCACGGTGGCCCAGTGGTTAGCACTGTTGCCTCACACCAAGAACGTCACTGGTTTTAGTCCTTAGCAAGCCACCCAATGTTTCAGTGCAGAGTTTACACGTTCTCCCGTGCTCACGTGAGTTTCCCCGGGTTCCACGGTTTCCTCCCACCATCAAAAAACATGCAACTTAAGCTAAATTACTAATTCAAATCAGCACCATAGACATGCTTCTGGTAAGTAGTTATCTCTTAAGAGCAATCACTATCTGTTCATTAGCTACTACAGCAGGGGAGTTCTCGAGATCCACCTCAGCTCCAACTTCCCTCTCGCCTTGCAAACAGGAGGGACCCCCGGGCTCAAGGATCTTATGAGCTCAGGGCTCTCTCCCGGGACAGCATGCCAAACAAGCTTTATAATCAATCATCAGCTAAGTGTGAACTCTTGAATGTGTTTTAATATGAATAGCAAATTTCGAGAGTATTATAACATGGACCTGTAGCAAAAAAAGATTCTGCGAATTTCAAAATGCAAAACGCTTCTCTTAAACTGATACTGAGCTTAGTTTTTAACAGCTAATGGCACTCTGGGCTAGTTTTTAACTGTATCAAATGCTCACGAGAAGAGTGCTTTTGCGGTCATAGTATCTTCTACAGGATATATCTGTTCTTTAATATCAAAATGTTAATGTAAACACCTCACTACTTTTGTAATTCTCTTCAAACTTTTCTAACTTGATTATTATGATTATTCTAGGTTCGAGTGGTATTTATAAGGAATTGGATGCAAGCAGTACGGCTGTTTGTAAAGCAAACAGCATCATCTGCTGTTAAGAACTAAGCTCAGAATCGATTCAGGAGTGAATAGCGATGGGTTCTGAAAATCTCAGAATCGATTTTTCAAATGATTTTTGAATGATAGTCCAAATTTTTACAAAAGTTGCAGCAGAGCTAGTTTGGACTTGTTATTGCCAACTTATTTAGACAGTTGGTGATGGGGAGGTGGAAGCAAAGGAACTCTGATTTGGGCATAATCAGCAAAGTTTGTGTCAAATGTCAACTCATTCTGTATTTTATTAGAATGAACTGGAACTATTGTGAAAATCGTGAATAGCCAGCATTAAGCCCAATTTATATTTTAGTGTGGAGCGATCGCCATACCTTACAGCACATTCCCTGCATGTAGCTGATGCCATTGTGAACATTTATATTTTATACTAAATATATAGAAATGGCAATGCAGAGGCGCAGTAGGTAGTGCCATCGTCTCACTGCAAGAAGATCACTGGCTTGAGCCTCGGCTCAGTTGGCGTTTCTGTGTGGAGTTTGCATGTTCTCCCTACGTTCGTGTGGGTTTCCTCCAGGTGCTCCGGTTTCCCCAAAAGTCCAAAGACATGCGGTACAGGTGAATTGGGTAGGCTAAAATTGTCCATAGTGTATGAGTGTGAATGAGTGTGTGTTTGGATGTTTCCCAGAGATGGTTTGCGGCTGGAAAGGCATCCGCTGCGTAAAAACGTGCTGGATAAATTGGCAGTTCATTCCGCTGTGGCGACCTCCATATTAATAAAGTGACTAAGCCGACAAGAAAATGAATGAAGGAATGAATATATAGAAATGTTTGTAACTATACACCTCAGCCAGACTTGTTCCTCTCAACTGAAAACAGTGTAAGAAATGGGACATTGATGCATCTTACTAATTGTGGTGAAGACATTAGTGAAGCAGAAGTAGTCCACAGCGTTGAAAGAGAGGAGATGGTAGAGGAACTGCTCCTTCTCGTCATCACAGCGCAGGAAAGCATATCGCTTATAGAGTTTCCTTCACAAAACACACACACACATTATTCATACCGCACAAATCTAACTCAAAGCTTCAACTGAAAAGTAAACAGGAAAGAACCTGAAGAAAATGAGTTCATATGCAATTCAGCTCATAAGAGCAGACAGCACAGAATACATTTACTGAGGCCACTTTACAGTTCAAGGTGCATCAATAATTTAAAAAGCGCTTCATTTTTAATGCAGGCTTATTCTTTTCTGTGCTACTGTTTACATTTTATCTAAGCAGTCATCTTCAGCAGTGTTTCCCCAACTCTGTTCCTGGAGGCACACCAACAGTACACATTTTAGATGTCTCCTTCATCTGACCCATTCGCTTCAGGTTTTGGAGTCTCTTCTTATGTTCTGATGAGTGTGTTTGATTAGGCAGAGGTTGAAAATGTGTACTGTTGGTGTGTCTTTAGGATCAAGGTTTCCTGATCAACAGCAGTGTTTCTCAACCACGTTCCTAAAGGATTACCAGATCTCCACATATTCCATGTCTCCTTAATCAAGCACACCTGATTCAGATCATCAGCTCATTAGCAGAGACTGAAACAGCTGTAACGGGTGTGACAGACAAAGGAGACATCCAAAACATGCAGTACTGGTGGTCCTCCAGGAACATGGTTGAGAAACACTGATCTACAGTACATCTGACTTACAACAGTGCCTTCTTTATCTCTAAACAACTGGTAGATAGATCTTACTTGGTGAGCTCGTGGTCAGACAGCAGTTGCTTCAGGTGTCTGGACAGCAGTTTCTTCTCCATGGAGAGACGCACCCAAGCCCTGGCCTTGCCAACGTCCGTCTTGATCTCGCTGATGTTCTGGATGTGCCTGAAGTATTGTTAAAAGGACTTTAAGTTTTATTTTCCAAATTTAAAATAAATTAATTATAACTTGTCCTAACTTGATGTGGTGCCACGGCACACAATACAGCGCATACTTTTTAAACGTGCAGTATGTAAGATTGACACCCAATGGTTGAACAAGGTAATGCACTCCTGGATCAAAACACATTTTCACTCGGCTCCTTCTCTGACGAGTACATGCAAGTGCAGGTTGCCAGATTATCATGAGTGTGCCTGACGAGAGCCTAAAGGGTGATATAAGGCTGATTTCAACAGATTTAAAATAAAAATAAAAAATAAAAGCAACGGCACGCGATAGAAGAAATATTTCCCTACTAAAAGGAGTTTTTGTCCAAACCAACACATGAAATTTCTATTTTAGAAAAGGCTTCTATTTATCACAGGTGAGCAACAGTATAAGCTGATCACTTCAGGTACACAGCATGTGCTTTATTTAATGTTAAATGCTAATGATGTAGGCATGAATGCCATTTTACATGACATTTATTGCCATACTACTGAAAGCAGAAGCAGATAGTTCACCTCAGAACAAACCCCAACCCTAAACCCCAACCCTAACTCTAACCCTAACCCTAAACCCCAATGTTACACACGAGCATATTGGTATTAGGTTGTTTCTGTGCCACTGTATGTGTGTGTGTCTCTCTTTCTTGTCCTGTCCCGTTCCTGTTACCAGGTAGCCCCACCCTAATCCGCTTGTTAAGTGGTGATGTGTTTGTGACGTATGTAATACTGTTTCCGGGTCCAAGCCGCCACTCATTTGAGTGGAGAAATCATTTGTTTATGATCACGTTTTATTCCTATCACACATTAAAGTTAATTTTACATAAAGTCATAGTGTATACAACAATCTCTGGGCTTGCTGCATCACAAATACCAAAAATTTTACAATTTATAAAAAAATTAATCACTTTCTGGCCATCGGATATTAGGCATGGACATATATACTGCGATCGTGATTTTCGAAAGCATTAAATCGCTTTGTAAACGTTTATTATTGCCATTTCATGAGTCTCCCTATTCAGTTGAATAGAGCGCTTGGACCCGAAAGCCGCTTCGCGTGACGTCAGACTTAACAAGCGGATTGAACGTGCTGCGTTCGTGCGCTGTGGTTGGTGCTCAGAGAACGCAGCATCTTTTGAAAAGGAAACCGATGAAGTCAGATCGCTGGGGGGAGAGACGGAGAGCTTTTCAAAGAATGTGGCGTTCTTGTTTAATACATGTTGTAGTGCTGTATTTGATTGATTATAAATTGTGAACTTTAAGGTGCTCTCCACCTTTTTCCTCTCCCCGCCTTATTGTGACTGTCATACATATATTTTGTCTGATATAAGCTGTAAGCTGAGTGCCGTAGGGGCTGAGTGCCATTTACTTTGACACTGATATTTTTTCCTGTTTTTGGTTTAGTTAAGGAGTAAGAGCAGTATTTGTAATTTATTTTCTTCATTTATTTATTGTTCAGTAGGTGAGTTATCTTCGGGGTAGAGTTAGTTAATGTTTTGTTTCTTATTTTGGCCTTGCTCAGCCCTGAAGCTATTTTTGTTTGCGCTCATTTCTGTTTTCTTGTAAATACAAACTTTTTTCGTCTCTCACAATAAAAGAACCTTTAAGGTCATTAAAATCATAAACATGCTAACTGTTTATTTATTTTCTTTAACTTTAATGTTCGACTTCAGCACTAGACATTTGGGGTCGTAACACCAACCCTAACCCCCAACCCTATTTTAGTTCCTCAAAATAGCAGCGTGCCAACAATGCGCCTTAACACACCTCTTTTCAAGACCAGAACACCCATGATTCCACAAAGTGGAGCAAACAGATTTGCTATCTAAACAACTTAGCGGAGAATGGGAAAATTAAGGTTGCACTGGTCTGAAAATAGCAACACGTTGGGGCAAACACATCTTGCGCCGGGTGTATGATAGGGCCCATAACGTTTTGCTTGTCTAGAAAATTTCTTGATTTAGGAATTTTTAGATATTTGGACTAAAAACAAGATAAACATTTGTAAGAAAAGCAAGTTTTTTTGCAGTGTAGTAAAACATCATCAAGGCAAAGACCAAAAAAAAAGTTATTCAAATTATTAAGTTTAAAAAAAATTCTTCTCATTAAACAACACTCGGGACACATTAAAAAACATTTCAAATGTCATTATTTTACCTTCAACTGTATGAGACTCTTTCCACATTTCTGGGTTTCTCAGTAGCTGAAGTCATCATAGTTGGTAAACTTAGGCCTCGTTTACACTAATGCGTTTTAGTTTGAAAATGCATAAGTTTTGCTACGGTTACGCCATCCATCCACACTACGCCGGAGTTTTCGAGTGCCGATAACAGAGTGTTTTGTAAACGCTGGAGTTTTCATTCTAAAAAGCTGCTCCTCCGTCTCCGTGTGGATAGGGGAAAACGGAGACATCTGAAAACGGAGGCGTGGCGGCCGACATTCGCCTCTCTGATTAGAGCTTTTCCTCAATATTAAGTAGCCTACACACAGTTCAGTCCTGCATCCTCTCCTTATAAGTTCAGACTTCGCAAGGTTGATATGGAAAACAGTATCCCGAGGACATGTTGGTAAATCTTCAAAGGGAACAGTGTACTTTATAACCTTATTCACATCATCCTGGCTGCGTTGTTTCACTATATCTTAACAATAAAATTAAAACATGATATAAGGAACTGCCTATTTTCATTTTGATATTAACAACTTAACAGACAGAAGAAATGTTGAGGTGTCGTGCTGCATATATGAGCGTCATCTTCACTGTATGCGTATTCATAACAAAACGAAGCTTATAACATTACTGCCTTCTTTCATTTTCAGTAAAAATACCCTCTCTTTTGCTATACAATAAGTTTAATAAGGCAAGCAATCAGTCAATATACAAAATGTACTTGGTGAAATTAATTATTAACTTATCATTGCGCTCAGCCAAAACACGTTACTCAAGAACAAGTAATAGATTCAAAAGATCAAAGTCGGGGAATATGTTGTTAGATATAGACAACAAGATGAATTAAATATCATGTTTAGCAAATATAGTGAGATTAGGGCCTACTCACACTATGCCATCCTTACCATGCCCAGACCCGTTTCTCGGATCGTTTGAGAAGTGTGAGTGCGCTGAATCGGGCTCAAGCACGGTTCACTTGGCCGGCCCTGGCCCGGTTGGAAGAGGTGTGCCTGAGCGCAGTTCACTTGGGCTTTGACGCGGTACGCTTGTGTGTGAGTGCAAAATGCGCCAAAGCCCAAAACTGAAAGCGAGACGTGACTTTTGAGGGACTGTTACATATGGATTTATCAATCATTCTTACTGTTCAGTAAACGCAAACTGCCGTAGTTTATTAAAGACGAGAACTCCTCACAGCATGACGGCTGCGCGGCTTCAGCAGACCTCATTCCTGCAGCACGAGAGCTTTATGACTATGAGCGCCAAAAGTGGCGGATCTGTTCGGCGAAATATCTGACTGTGTGACCGCATCCCTAAGGACTGTTTGGCGAAATATTCGACAGCATGTCACTGCATATCAAACGACTGAAACGATATAACTAGAGAAATCTCCACTGTGCTGCTGAGTGAGAGAGCGCTTCTAACTGAACAACGCAGCAGCGATGACGTAAGCGTGCCGAGGCCCATTTGTGTTGTGAGTGCGGGCCGTCGGGGGAGACGGGACTGGGGACAAGCGTGCTTTGGCTGGTTCGAGGCAACTGTACCTAGTGTGAATACGGCCTTAGATCCAGCGGGAGATCCTCGATAAACACTCCGACGAGCACAGCTCTCATCTGGCTAGATAGGCTGCAGCGCATGCCAGAGTGTGTGTGTGTATGTGTGTGTGTGGTCACATGATGTGCGTTTTCAGTGTTTTTTGGTGTAGACAGAGAGCTGTTCAGAAATGCTGGGTGAAACGCTAGTGTGGAGGAGGATCGTTTTCCTTCTAAAGTGCCATTTTAAAAATAAAACGCACTAGTGTAAACGGGGCCTTAGAGTGCCATGAATGGAAGAGTACAACAAATAATTTTTTACAATCCTATTTACTGAAATGATAAAAAAAGCTCCAAGATAGCATTATGAAGACTTTCAGAAAAAGGAAAGAAATTGTGTGAGACTGATAACGGCAGCCAGAAGAGAGAGCAACGTCAAATTTACTGTCCTGTCCATAGATGCTGCATTAGAAACACCTTGCACAAGCGGTCATTTTGTTTTTCTTTTCTTTATCTTATGCAAAGATGATATCATACATACATAAATATATAGAAATTTTAAGGATTTAAGATGCTGATGACCATTAAACACATCATAACAGGCTTGTGAAAAGGATCTGTATTCCTTATTGTGCCGATTTTTATTTTAATAATTGGATTTCACCTGCATTCACACCCGAACAATGTTAACTGTTGACTAAAGAACTAAAATACTCCTATTAAAACCCTACTGTAACCCATGCCATGCACAGGTTCCCAGTACTGAACCCGCCACAGTCTTCCAATGCACTGGGAGTTCCTCAGCTCCCCCAGGAGCAGTTTCAGGAGAGAAAATGGGGGCAGGAGAAATGGTTCACAGACTCCCTAGAGCATCAGCCAGCCTGCTGTCACCATGGCCCGCAGCCGCTATCATGCACAGCACGTCCAGACGCATTCACTTCCACTCCACCTCTGGTACTCAACACTGTCTGACCTTCTATTGCATAAATGTATTATAGTGTTTAGTGCTGCCTCCAGACTCCACAGACCTCAGATTCACAGTCTGCTGAAGCCACGTTTGAATTTGGGCTAAAACAGCACACCTGAAGCCATAATATGAATGTACTGGACACTAAAATGTCAATGCCATTGTCTTGTTCTATTAGTCTTCACTGAGAGAAAAGACACCATGCAGTGGAAAAAAATCTCACATCACGATATACAAGTCATCTCATATCCTATTAAGGATATGTATCATGATATATTAGCATTATAGTACATTCAATCAGTTAGTAGCTTATATATGTTTGTATATTTGTCTCTATATATGCAAAGAAGTATTTGTTTTTTTTTACATTGGAGATTTACATTGGTCCAGTGGTTAGCACTGTCACCTCACACAGCAAGAAGATCACTGGTTCGAGTGGCAGCTGGGTCGTTTGACATTTCCGTGTGGAGTTTGCATGTTCTCCTCATGTTCGCGTGGGTTTCCTCTATTATTAAGACTTTAATTTAATTATATAAAGACTTTAACTCTATTATTAAGAATTAAGACTTTCTCCAGAAGAAAAAAATATTATCAGACCTACTGTGAAAATGTCCTTGCTCTGTTAAACATCATTTAGGAAATATTTAAAAAAAGAAAAAATAAATAAAATCAAAGGGGGGCTAATAATTCTGACTTCAACTGTATGTATATAAATACCTAGATATATATTTTAAATTTATTCCTACACTTAACTAGATTATTATGGTAGCTAGGCAAGTTAGGTTAATAGGACATTGGACAACAGGAGTTTGTTCTGTAGACAATTGGAAAAAAATATGTCCTTACTTTTGACTTTAGATGTTTTTTTTTTTGTTTTTTTTTTAACTAAATTTAATCCAGCGCAACTGAAAGAAATAAGCCTTTCCCTAGAAGACAAAATATAGGATATAGTGAGAAAACTTTCTTACTCTCTTATGCATCACTTGGGAAATAAAAGCAAAAACTAAATAAATAAGAAATAAAGAAAAGCTATCCGGCAGGTTTTCAGTAAAAACCAACTCTTTATAAAAGAGAGGGTAGGATGTTCAATTTCTTTAGCTGCAGCAGCATAAAAAAACAGTTTGTTGTTTTTATTTAACAATCTATGTCTAATGCTTTCATACACAAAAATGTGTATAAAAAAGTGAGTAAGAAAGTTACTTGTCACCCAACAAAAGTTTGCATGTTCTCCTCATGTTCGCGTGGGTTTCCTCTAGGTGCTCCGGTTTCCCCCACAGTCCAAAGACATGCACAATAGGGGAATTGGATGAACTAAATTGTGTATGATAGTTTTCCAGTACTGGGTTGCAGCTGGAAGGGCATCCGCTGCATAAAACATATGCCGGAATAGTTGGCGGTTCATTCCGCTGTGGGGACCTCTAATAAATCAGAGACTAAGCCGAAGGAAAACGAACAAACAGAAATATACTGACTATTTCTCACTTTGTTCAGAACTTCAGGGCAAATGTTTGATTAAAAATGTAGAAACATAACATAAATATGAGTAAAGCAATAAATGAATAAAGAAAAATGAATAAAGAAATATTTCCCAGAGATGGGTTGCGGCTGGAAAGGCATCCACTGCGTAAAAACTTGCTGGATAAGTTGGCGGTTTATTCGGCTGTGGCGACCCTGGATAAATAAAGGTACTAAGCCAACCAGAAAATGAATGAATGAATGAATGAATGAATGAATGAATGAATAAAGAAATACATTTAGTTCTAAAATGAATGATTACAGGTCCAGCATTAAAATAGTCACTAAATAAAATGCAAAATGTAAAAATTGTGCTTTCAATATTGCAACTTTCCCACGATGCTGTTATTCTTGTATTTGTCTGCATCTTCATAATGGTGTGTATTTTGTCATTTAAATTATTAAAAAGTATTCCCATGAACAATGTATTTTCTGACACCACAGAATTAACAATAATAATATGCCACTTTTTATTTTGTCCATATGAAATATATTGTCATATTTCACAGCCCTACAAACAGAAAAATGCTTATTATACAAGTTTTTTTATTTACTGTTTTCTTTATGAGATGCTAATATTTCTAAAGAAACGGGTGTTACACCAGGGCTTTCCCGTGCTGTTATGTTTCGGCACAGTTCAGCTGGGGGTCTGGTGCCAATTAGGCTGGAAATAATGTGGCGACATGAAACGTCTCGGTGCTTTCTTCACGCAATGCGAGAAGTCGACCTCATTTCCCCTTTCAGACAAAACACTACAGTCTGAATTTATATAAAATTCTATTTAATTGCTTGTAGAGCAGCAAAGAAAATTATTTATATAGTTAAAGTAAGAATTAGTAGCCCCCCTAAATTATTTGCCCCCGGTGTTTAATTTTTTCCCTTTGCCATGATGACAGTAAATAATATTTGACTAGATATTTTTCAAGACTCTTCTACACAGCTTAAAGTGACATTTAAAGGCTGAACTAGGTTAATTAGGGGCACAGTAGGCAGGTTAGGGTAATTAGGCAAGTTATTGTGTTATGATGGTTTGGTCTGTAGACTATCGAAAAAAATGTAGCTTAAAAGGGCTAATAATATTGACAATAAAATGGCTTTTAAAAAATTAAAAACTTTTTTTTTAAATTAAGTCTTTCTCCAGAAGAAAAAATATTATCAGACCTACTGTGAAAATGTCTTTGCTCTGTTAAACATAATTTAGGAAATATTTAAAAAAAAGAAAGAAAAAAAATCAAAGGGGGGCTAATAATTCTGACTTCAACTGTATGTGTATAAATACCTAGATATACATTTAAAAATGTTCCTACACTTAACTAGATTATTATGGTAGCTAGGCAAGTTAGGTTAATAGGACATTGGACAACAGGAGTTTGTTCTGTAGACAATTGGAAAAAAAATATGTCCTTACTTTTGACTTTAAATGTTTTTTTTTGTTTATTTTTTTAACAAAATTTAATCCAGCGCAACTGAAAGAAATAAGCCTTTCCCTAGAAGACAAAATATAGGATATAGTGAGAAAACTTTCTTACTCTCTTAAGCATCACTTGGGAAATAAAAGCAAAAACTAAATAAATCAGAAATAAAGAAAAGCTATCCGGCAGGTTTTCAGTAAAAACCAACTCTTTATAAGAGAGAGGGTAGGATACTCAATTTCTTTAGCTGCAGCAGCATCAAAAAACAGTTTGTTGTTTTTATTTAACAATCTATTTCTAATGCTTTCACAAAAATGAGTATAAAAAAGTAAGAAAGTTACTTGTCACCCAACAAAAGAAGAAATAAAAAATAATGAAAGCAGCCGAAGTGTTTTTAAATACATTTATACAGACAGTTTAATAGCAAATTACTACTGCATACAGATGAAGTCAAATTATTAGCTCCCCCGTTTATTTTTTTCCCCAATTTCTGTTTAACGGAGAGAGTTTAACACATTTAGAAACACAATAGTTTTAATAACTCATCTCTAATAACTGATTTCTTTTATCTTTGCCATGATGACAGCAAATAATATTTGACTAGATATTTTTCAAGACACTTCTATACAGCTTAAAGTGACTTTTAAAGGCTTTACTAGGTTAATTAGGTTAACTAGGCAGGTTAGGGTAATTAGGCAAGTCATTGTATAATGATGGCTTGTTCTGTAGACTATCAGAAAAAATAGCTTAAAGAGACTAATAATATTGACCTTAAAATGGCTTTTAAAAAATTTAAAACTGCTTTTATTATGGCCGGAATAAAACAAATAAGACTTTCTCCAGAAGAAAAAATATTATCAGACATACTGTGAAAACGTCCTTGCTCTGTTAAACATAATTTGGGAAATTTTTAAAAAAGAAAAAAGAAATCAAAGGGGGGCTAATAATTCTGACTTTAACTGTAAATAATGTTGTGAGCTTAATTTTAAATGTATTTTATTTCCAACATGAAATGTTGGATAAAATACGAGAGGGTTGCAGTTTCAAGGTGAGTTGCATGCAATGCTTTTTTAATGCCCCCCCTAACCCGACCCCTCACAATGACGTAACTAGCTCCACTGAGGCATTGTGCCTGACATTGCAAGTCTATAAGCAGCCTCAGCTTGCAAATCCAAGTCTGCATCCAGATACTATTGTAAAATACAGCCATACTTAATGCCCTTAACTTAAAGGTGCAGTAGGTGATTGTCTTCAGAAACATTTGTTGTTGTGCTGGTTTAAAGTCTCTTCACATTCCAATGGTAATGATTAAAGTAAATGATCTAAATATATTTATATGTATTTTTATTTTCTGGTTAAGACATACGATTAAAAAATGTTCATCCAATTAAATAAAGTCGGGCCGTCATCTCTCCTAATTCCAATAAGTAGGCAAAACTGTCAGTCAGCAAATGCAGATTTAAACAACTGTGCAGCCGTTTGTACGCAGCTCCGCCGTTTGTGCATTGCGCGTTTATGAGAGATAGAGAGAGAGCGCGCACGCGATCGGTAACAACATGCTGAATCAAAACTTTTTTAAAACCAAAATTAATATTGGAGTTATCTTTGTGTAACAGAGGCCAGCTAGTGTGTGCTGTGCAGGTAAACCTCACTCCTCTGACCTCTAAAGGTGCTCTAGCGACAGACGCTAAAAACCATGGTCTTTAGCCTCCTTGTTAGAGCAACTGACTCCCATGCGGAAGGTCGCCGGTTCAATACCAGCTCGGAGCAAGTTGGGTGGTGTAGGACCGGCAGGGTTATATTGGTGCCGTGACCCGGATGGGAGTGAGGTTTAGGGGGGTGAGTGTAACGGAGGCCAGCTAGTGTGTACTGTGCAGGTAAACCTCACTCCTCTGACCTCTAAAGGTGCTCTAGCGTCAGACGCTAGAGGCCATGGTCTTTAGCCTCCTTGTTAGAGCAACCAACTCCCATGCGGAAGGACGCCGGTTCGATACCAGCTTGGAGCAAGTTGGGTGGTGTAGGACCGACGGGGTTACATTTGCACGCTGGAGAAAGGACGACACCATGGCTGAAGTATTTCTGTTAGACAGGTAATGTTCTGTTTTAAAACAATTTTAGCTTCACGCAAAGCTGATGTTTTTATTTCAAATGGTTTATATCTGTACAGAAGTGTTGTTCAGCCACTAAAACATTCTGATGAAACATTGATGTAACTATTGTCAGTTTCATAAGGTCCTTTTACAGCACCGGTAATGTAGATTTTATTTAGTTTAGCAAAACAAAACACAAGTAAATAGCGATATTCCACCTAGCCAGCTTTACTGAGGTGAAGATGGTTTTATATTCACATCACATTGGTTCATTTTTGAACAATGACGACCTGTGATGCTCTCCCTATATTGTTTACCATGCTACTCTGAATATTCACCCTGAAATAGCATGTCAGTTTGGCTTAGTAATGAGTGTAATTCCTTCACGCTGCCGGCCAAGCACTTGTCGCTTTTAACACATGAGAGACGGTTATGCTGTTATCTTTAAGGTGCGCGTGTTTCAGGAGGCATAGCTCTGGACGGCAGAGGAGGGACTGTGATTCAGAGGTTTATGCTAAGCTGTTAGCATTGTGGAAGATCACCCTACTGCACCTTTAATGTAAGTGCATCACCAATAGGTGGCAGCAAGTGAGTGTCTCAAAGAAATGTACTCACTGCTCACTATTTATTCAAACTCAAGTGGTTTCAATCCCTTCCATGAGTTTCTTTCTTGTTTTGAACACAAAACAAGATATTCTGAAGAATGTCGGGAAAAAATGTAGGGACAAAAACACTATGGAAGTCAATGACTGCTTGTTTCCAACATTCTTCAGATAATCTAATTTTGTGTGCCACAGAAGAAAGAAACTCAAACTAGTTTGGAACAGGTGAAGGACATTTATGACAAAATTAAAAAATTGGGGAGAACTTTATCTTTTTAAATCACTGAGTCATTAATTCAATAATTTGCTGTAATGACAGATTCATTCAGGAATTTGGAAAATATCTGTTTTTATCAATCACTTTACTAAAAAATGCTAAATTCTTCATAACAAATCTGCTGAATGTATCACAGATATGCACAACTGCTCCCCTGTAATATTTGTTGGAAACTATTTTCTTTAACAAAACAGAAAAAATCTCAATATTGACGATCCTGATATTCAGGAAAACAGCACTTTTATCAAGATAATGCAATAAATAAAATCGTAATTATAATAAATCATAACATTTGTATTCAGTGCCATTTACACCAAAAACAATGAAATCAATTATTCTTGCCAAAAATTCTTTAGTTTGATATTTAAATCAATATTTCCTTCTTTTAAAGAGCCCCTATTTTGCATTATAAAAGGTCATATTTTGATTTTGAGGGTCTTGATAGCTTGATTCTATTTCTTTATAATAGCTATTAATTTTAATTATGTGAACTGTTTGCTAATTTATTCGCTGCTAATGTATACTATTTATTTTTTTTCTTTAATAAATATGTTTATAAAAATGTTGACAGGTATGCATAATAGGGGCTTTTTAAATTTTTGCTACTAATCAGCACTATTTTGGTAAAAAAAAAAAAAAAAAAAAAAGTGGTAATATGATAAACCAGGGGTTTTCAAACTGGGGGCCGCCAGATGGCGCTAGGGGGGCCGCAAAGAAATTTTAGATAAGGGGTATGGATGAATTTTGTGTCCCGCATCATTCTGAAGGTTAATATATTTTTTTATTATAATTTGAGCTCAAAAGTACTGCAAAAATTAAGCTTTATGCTTATGTCATTTAAATGCAGTTGACACTTTCGTGAAACAGGAAAAGAAGCGCAGCGGCCCGCCTCGGGACTTTTATTGAATAAGCACGGGGACTTTTATTGAATAAGCGCTTCTGGCCGGCCGCTTCCTGTGATTTTTGGCGCTTGTCTGCTGCACCTGACGGCGTTTACCTTTCACTTACGCTTACCTCTTTTACGCTAAACAACTAAATGAATGCTCAGGTCTATTTACTGACAATATTTCAGTTAAAATACATGATCAATACGAACATTATTGGAGGCTGAAAGCACTTCCCTGTTTATGGCTTGCGTTCCTAAGTAACCGATCAGCTGGGTGCTGCGGAGTTCGAGCCTCTCTGCGCTGGCTTCACTCATAGGGAACAAATAGCATTTTAAAGACACGGCAAAACATTGCACCTCGTCCAAAGTGCGACAGGCTTTACACTTTGCATTGTACAAATATCAGACGGTCCTCTTTGCAGCATGGCAAACAAACATATTAAAATTGTAAAGCAAAAAGTGCTGCAATAACAATGAATGGAGCTGTCATCACATCAGCGAGTTCCACTCCTGTTACACTAATGACAGCTGGATGAGCTCTGCAGTGGACCTCCTACTCACATTGGTTCATAACTGGATGATTAAAAAAAACTAAATTGTATACACCCTGAGTAAAACCACTATAGCCTATAAAAATGATAATGTATCTGTTTGTGTTATGTTATAGGGCTAATTAATTATTAAATATTAAAATGTATTATTGCTCTGTATTTAATGGAGCTCAACATATCTGATCAAATTTTAATACTCTATATATAAATGCATTTTTGTTCCACTTGTTCCCATATTTATTTGTGTAACTAATTTAAATGTAATGTTCAGTCTTATTAATAATAGAACAAACTGGTATGAACATTTTAAAGTCAGTAAAGCTTCTAAAATTATGCAAAGTAAAACATTTGGCTCTTTGAACTTGAATACCCAATTCTAGATTGCATTTAGGAAATTATTTTTTTATCAGTGTAAGTCAGGATTGTCGACCTGAGTAAATTATGATGTACACACAAAAAAAAGAAATAAAAATAAACAAAACACACTGAACCACTACAGCCTCCATTGTAGCATTGCTAGTTACAACAGTACAGTTAACTGTTAACAGGCTGATGAATGACAAAACTCTTTAAAACTTCAAAGCTTTAAAGCTTTGGATACATTTAGACTCAGCTGTAAGGGTAAATACAGAAGAGTCTAGCTGTGCATAGGCAGAAAAAAGCATAAAAATGGCATAAAAACTGTGTAAACATGACGACTCGTACACAAAATATGTCTTGATGGAATCCAGTGAGAGCAGACCACAATAAACACTGCGCATGAAGATTTGATCAATAGATTGAAGCACTGAAACCATGTCAACTCAACTAACATCTTACAAAAATTAATCCAGATAATGAATAATATAAATTTATTGAATAATATATAATAATATAAATGTATTAAATAATATAATTTTTAAAAAAATAAGTACAGTTGTTAATTTGAGGGGTTGGCGTCATTTTTATTTTTGGGGGTCCCCGAAAGAATTCGCCCTACACAAAGGGGCCCTCAGCTGAAAAAGTTTGAAAACCCCTGTGATAAACAACCATAATGTAGACCTCTCCCAACATTCAACAACATGCTAAAGACTCAGCAGTGCTCAGTGTAGTGTGGTTTTGTTCTTTACACTATACATGGTTTGATTCTCACCTCATGTCCTGAATCAAGGAGACTTTGAGAGGCGGCATCGCACAGCTAGCATCAGACTTCCGTCTCTCTGTGTCATGAATGATACCTGAGACACAAAACAGTTTTTTTGTCACATCGGTTTTTGTTTTAAGTGGAATTCCTTTTGTGGAAAGTTTTTTAAAAACTAACTACAAACATTTTGTTTGAAATGTCATCAAACCAATTGACCCCTCGCTAAGCCACCACCGAAAACCACCACACACCAATCATGGCTTAGCAACCGTTGCTGGAGACCTGTCAAGCTTTCAAGCGAGGGAAACAAGCCAAAGCGTTGCGCATATGGATTGTGCAAATCAGACACCCGATATCCTTAAATTTTGGGCGGGATGGTGGAATTTTTTTCCTTTTCAAAACCAAAAACCCAAGTGGAAAAGTGCCAGCGTGGATCAAGCTCTGTGAGGGGCACTAAAGGAGCGGAGTTAAGTTGGTTTTGTTTTGATATTCCTGACACAGTGAAAGACCGACGGCAATAACTCACACCTAAAAAGATCTAAACTGTGTTTCTTACAAAAATACAAAGCAGGTTATGTTTCCCAGCAGTCTTTTTCTTTTTTTTTTGCTCAATTTTATGAGCACTGCTCCGTTTAAGTCTTCACCACAGTAGTCATACTAATAGCAGTCATATTTCCATCTGTTTCAAGCTACGAATATTTGAAATTACAGTTCAACAGAACAAAACTGAGATGTGATCACAAGCTGAGCACTTGCGATCAATATACTTCACCTACAGCTGTTTTTCAGTAATTTATAAGCCTCATGTCCATGTCAGAGCTACAATTCACTAACGTTTTCGCCCGTTGTTTAGAGATTTGGTGTCGGATATTTAGTGTCGGATTAATATTTGCTGGTAGGAAAAAATCTATTTGTTTACTTCTGCTATTTATACTTTTGATTAGAATTTTTATTTATTTATTTCTTAACTGCAAATTAGAATAGAAACTGGATAAAGAGCACACACAGATACTGACAGTTATAGGTACTGTACATTGTTATGGTCAATGATGCTAATATTTGGCACAAATCCATCAGTTTCCCCTTTCTGGCTCTTCTTTCTATGAGTTAATAATGTAAAAGCAGTGTCCCTGCGTGTTTTCTCGTCGGTTAGTAATGCTATATTTCATTGCACAACAATAATCTACCAGGCTTTTTGGCTAAAATAGAGCACTTAGGTTTTAATTTGACATGATTAGATTATTTTTAAATTTTACCTCTCTGTTGTTTGTTATGCTGTGCATAAACTAAGCTGTTGAATGGTCAGCGGCTAGCCAAACCTAGCTTCAATTTTGATTAAGATATTTTCTAATCGGTTGCCTATGTTGTGAATCTACCCCTGTAATGCATACTGCAGTCCTTTTTTGTCTGACTTTCCCGGATATCTCACCTGTTCGCCGAAAATGACTAATTATATCCCTGGCAATGTCTGACACCGGCGCAAACATATTGTAATAGGCATGCCAGGAATGAAAGCTTGACAGGCATAGTAACAGTAACTAAGGAGGGCGGGGCTTAGCGAAGGGTCAATTTTTTTTCTGCTTGAAGTATATCTGACGTGTTTTAAAATGTCTAGTTTTAGCTTAGCATCATGCTAATTTTAAAATCTGATGATAACAACACCCAGGAGGATCAGGGTGGGGCCAAGCTGAAGCGCTCACTCTGATCCCACGAGCTCTGCAAGAGTTGGAGATATTCCAAATTTAATCAAAACAAATGACTACGATTGGCAAGAAAAATTCGGCAAAATGCGTCAACCAGTAGAACCTGCGCATTTAAAAAAAAAAACAATACACAGGACAACTTTTGAGCAAGGCGAGGCAGTGGCGAAGTGGGTAGTGCTGTCGCCTCACAGCAAGAAGGTCGCTGGGTCGCTGGTTTGAACCTCGGCTCAGTTGGCGTTTCTGTGTGGAGTTTGCATGTTCTCCCTGCCTTCGCGTGGGTTTTCTACGGGTGCTCCGGTTTACCCCACAGTCCAAAGACATGCGGTACAGGTGAATTGGGTAGGCTAAATTGTCCGTAGTGTGTGTGTGTTAATGTGTGTGTGAATGTTTCCCAGAGATGGGTTGCTGCTGGAAGGCCATCCGCTGCGTAAAAACGTGCTGGATAAGTTGGCGGTTCATTCCGCTGTGGCGACCCCGGATTAATAAAGGGACTAAGCCGACAAGAAAATGAATGAATGAACTTTTGAGCAACGTTGCTGAGCGTAACTTCAAAAAATTATGTTATCAATGAACTATTAAGACAACTAATCAGGGCAAATGTGATGCAGATACATTTTTGTTGCCCAATCTCAATGAGAAATCTGGCCTGGCAACATTGCTCAACAAGTTGACCTGTGTATCATTAGTATAAGTGTCTGTTAACAATACTCCCTATGTAGACTTTTCAAAATCAGTCACTCATGAGGCTCTATTACAGTTAGCATGTTCCCTCAGAAGATGCTGTCAACTAAATAAATCAAATACAAATTTTGTATGATACTGAAAGTATTTTACCAGGAGGGCCGAGGCCTGCTGGAGTAGCGTCTCTCTTCTCTTTACTCTCTTGATAATGTAAAAGGTGCGACCACAGGGCGGATTTTCCCTGGCAAACACACAGAACAGGCCCAGATCAAACAAGAAATCTACTGTACATCACATATTACTGCATTCATAGTGGTTTAAAGAGTGTGTGTTGTATTGTGTTGTGTATATATACCTGTTTGACCTGTAGGCCGTGGCTCCAGATTCGCTCCAGCAGGTCACACAGGCTGGCGATGAGTGTGTTTTCCTCCACACCGGTGATGCTCACCTCACCGTGGCCCAGCTCCACTGCCTCCCGTCCCATCTTCTCCACCAGCATGCGCTTCGTCTGTGGCATGGATTAATAGTTAATTATGTCTACATATTATTAGTTGACCATTGTGAATTTCTGACACATGAAATGTTTTGATCCAGATGGTCTCTTTTAGGGAATTATATTTAACATGCAATGCATTTAGTACAGTATTTTCTTGACAAGTTAGGATGTGGTGATATTTTTATTAGTTTTTTTTTTTTTTTGAGCTGCTACACCACTGTATTGACACCAGGCTTATAAAGTGAACATTTTATGCTGGGTTTAATTCCAAATCTAGAAACATGCACCTTATTTCTGCACTCCTTCAACAGTCCCTCAACAAACTTCCAGTTGGTCTGTGCAATGACCGAAGGCGACAGGTTGGAGAGTTTTGGCTGACGGAGTGTGGTGCCAAGGTTTCTGGCTTCCTGGATGTATTTCTGCAATGATAATGTCACAAAGTCACAAGATCGTCCGCAAAAGACTTCCATGCAGCTTTTGGCTTTTGAGCTACTTCGGTATAAGTTGAGAATCCACTGGGCAACAATGATGCACAGATGGTTTATAAAACACAGAACACCCACAGTACTAGACTCCTAAGCGATTTATCCTTGAACATGGTATTGTCTTTAGAAAATCAGTCAAAAATCATATCTCAAAGAACTGCTTAGATCATTTTTGTGCCACAAATACAAAATTAAACAACAAAAATAAAATCTTTCAGATACAAATAGATAAATCCTAACGGATAAACTGGGGGAAAAGAAATTAAAACATTTCAAAGCAAATAAAAAGTACAAATAAATGTATAAATATTTAATAATAAATGCTATAATTAAAAAATCTAATCATCATCATTTCCCAAATTATGTTTAACAGAGCAAGGAAATTTTGACAGTGTGTCTTATAATATTTTTTCTTCTGGAGAAAGTCTTATTTGTTTTATTTCTGCTAGAATAAAAGCAGTTTTTTTTTTCAATGACGTTTTAAGGTCAAAATTATTAGCCCCTTTAAGCTATATACTTTTTTTTGATAGTCTACAAAACAAACCATCATTATACAATAAATTGTCTAATTACCCTAACCTGCCTAGTTAACCTAATTAACCTAGTTAAGCCTTTAAATGTCACTTTAAGCTGTATAGAAGTGTCTTGAAAAATATCCAGTCAAATATTATTTACTGTCATCATGGCAAAGATAAAAGAAATCAGTTATAAGAGATGAGTTATCAAAACTATTATGTTTAGAAACGTGTTCAAGAATCTTCTCTCCGTTAAACAGAAATTGGAGACAAAAATAAACAGGGGGGCTAATAATTCATTTAACATTCTTTATTTTCTATGCAAACTAGTTTTTCATTTTGCTTGATTTTGGGCAACATATGAGCAATTCCATCATTATGGATGAGACATTTGCAGTAAACATAAATTCACAGAGAAAGTAAATGTTAACATTATATTAAAACATCCGTTTGTATTTTCCAAATCTACTAACCACACAGTTATGGAATCAGAAAAACATTAATCTGTAAACATTTTTTTATATGTTAAATGAGAAAATGAGGAATGTTTTATGGATGAGACATTTGCAGTAAACCTAAATTCACAGAGAAAGTAAATGTTAACATTATATTGAAACATCCGTTTGTGTTTTCCAAATCTACTAACCACACAGTTATGGGATCAGAAAAACATTAATCTGTAAACATTTTTTATATGTTAAATGAGGAAATTAAACATGTTTTATGGATGTGACCAAGAAAGTATGCAAGTTGACAGCATACAACATATTCTATGAATTCAACTGCACAACCCAAAAGAAACAATGCTAATCTAAAGGAGAAGAGTCAGCTAGCTATAGGAAAAACATGATTGATTTTATTTTATTTAACATTTTTTGCATTTAGGAGAAAGCTTTGTTATGGATGTGACAATAATGTGTAATTGGCACTTGTGTGACTTTGGTAAGTCAAATATAATTGTTTGAAAAAATTGACAGAGACATTTTTGACTATTTTTGCAGTTTTGTAAAATACAAGTCAACACAAAAACCTAAAGAGAGGTTCACAATTTGGTAAAACTTTGCATTTGCATGGAATTGCTCATATAACTTCAGTAAACTGCAAATAAAGTATGGATGCTCACATATGGATTGATATGTATTTACCAGAAAGCAATACAGAAGGACAGAGATTTCATTGGGAAACTGACAAAAATGCCAAAAGCAGGAATCTACAGATTCTGATGGGAAAAAACAGGCTCAAGCGTTTAAAACGGGAAGAGCGGACGGGAAAGTGAAAGTGGGCACAGATTAAGATTCACAGGCTGATCTCTCGTCCAGCACATACCACATCCACCTTGACGGACTTCAGACAGGGCCTGAAGGACTGCGAAAACCAGTAGTAGTCCAGAGCCAGCAGAAGCTGAAGCTCAGAAAACAGACACTCCACATGCTGAGAGTGTGTTTGTGCATGTGTATGTGTGTGTGTGTTTGTGCAGGAAAGACAGAAGAGACGGATAAGTGTGGAAAAAAAGAGAGGTGAAGAAAAAGAGATCCAGGATGAGAAAGTTAAAGAACAACAAAAAAGACACACATTAATCATGCTATGAAAGAAACTATAATCTAATGACAATAGACAATATAATAACAGAATGCGGAAAGAAAAATAAACAGAGAATACAAAAATAACTAGCAAAACATGCAGAAACTAAAGATTTAATCTGAAACTTGGACACAAACACTCATTCTATTGCTATTTCTATTATTATAAATTGTAAATAAATACTACTACTACAAATAATTATAATAATATTGTGTGTGTGTGCGTGTGTGTGTGTGTGTGTGTGTGTTTGTGTGTGTGTGTGCGTATACATAGGGTAATTATGTAGGGAATGAAATAATGTACTGTATGTAGCATTACAAATATTGTACACCAGTGGTCCTCGGGCCGCATGAGAAATCATTAATTATTTCTGTTTTATTTATTATTAGAGGCTGAGTGATCTTTTATTTATTATTCTTTTTTTTTATCTTTTATTTTGAGAAACGACCGTATTTTCTCGCTTACATCTCGATCACTTGAGCGCCCAAATTGAAAGCACTAGCAGCAAAATGAGTAAGAAACAACCCAGGCTCATTCTGAAAACTTAGGGCCTACTCACACTATGCCATCCGTACCGTGCGAAGGCCTGTTTCCCGGATCGTTTGAGAAGTGTGAGTGCGCTGAATCGGCTCAAGCACGGTTCACTTGGCCGGCCCTGGCCCGGTTGGAAGAGGTGTGCCTGAGTGTTCACTTGGGCTTTGGCGCAGTACGCTTGTGTGTAACCGTACGTTCACACCGAAAGTGGCGAGAGCGTCAAAGTAGCCGGAAGTCATTCATTTTCAATGAGAGCCGGCGGCGAAAGGCGGCGAGGAGCAGCGCGGCGCGTCTTCGCCGGACTGAGCGTCGAGGAGAGTTGAAATGAAGTCAACTTTATGGTAATGAGCTATGACGCGGTTCGGCGGCAAGCAATCAGAATGAAGACGTCCATCGCTTGATAGCAGTTCAGAGAACACAGACCTGTGAACTTTGGTTCCGACCACAGTTGTTCCCAAGGGTTTGATTATTGCGGTCGCCGGATTTCCAATTATTTACAATTTTTTCCTACAGGAACATTAAATAAGTTACTGGCGAGTTACTGATGTTCATTAATGTTATATAAATTTATCTTAAAAAGCGGGAATCTCACGCGATGTGACAGTACAAAACAGTACTGCAGCTATTTCAGACATATGGACACATATTGGATAAATAGAGCAAAGCCACACCACACGCAACTTGATCTTCCATTGTTGTATGAATTTGATAAGAAGTGCGCAACATTTTCACGCTGGAAACATGTTTTATGTAGGAATGTAACTGATATGCTGCAACGGCTCCTTTAAATACGAGATCAATGTAGCGAGTTTTGACGCTCTCGCCGCAGGAGCTGAAGGCAGAGAGAGTTGTCGCCAGGGCGGCCAGAGCGACCTTGGACGCTCTCGCCGCTTTCGGTGTGAACGTACGGTACGTGCAAAACGCGCCAAAGCCCGAAACTGAAAGCGAGACGTGACTTTTAAGGGACTGTTTCATATGGATTTATTAATCATTCTTACTGTTCAGTGAACACAAACTGCCGTACTTTATTAAAGACGAGAACTCTTCACAGCACGACAGCTGCACACCTTCAACAGACCTCCTCATTCCTGCAGCACGAAGGCTTTATGATTGTTTTTGAGCGCCAAAAGGGGCGGATCTGTTCAGCGAAATATCTGACTGCGTGTCACCGCATCCCTAAGGACTGTTTGGCGAAATATTTGACTGCATGTCACTAAATAATAAACGACTGAAACGATATAACTAGAGAAATCTCCACTGTGCTGCTGAGTGAGAGAGCGCTTCTCACTGAACAGCGCAGTAGCGATGACGTAAGCGTGCCGAGGCCCATTTGTGGTGTGAGTGCGGGAGGTCGGGGGAGACAGGAAGGGGGACAAGCGTTCTTTGGCCCGGTTCGAGGCAACTGTACCTAGTGTGAGTACGCCCTTAGTCCCGTAGACGTTTCTGGAGACCGCGAAATACATCCCGGGAGGTATGTATGTTTGCAGTTTTTGTTTTCGCGAAACTGCGAGAGGCCACTGTGTGCCCTTTTTCGTATCTCATATGTCTCTCGCGAGTGCCGTTCGTGCCCGTGCTGTTCTCGCATAAACCCACTGGAGGCCGCAGTCGAACAACCGTCTGTCTGACTGACTGAATGATTGACTCCTTCTTCCCTATACCCAAACAACAATCTACAAAAGCCATCAAGAAAAAGAAAAGCCCTCATCTGATTTTTACAACGTTTTCGGATTTTACCACATTCTCACCCTGTTGTTCACTTGTTCACTTTATTTTTTGGATTCTGTTTCTGTCCTGATTTCAGGAACCGCTCTTGCCCAGACTCGAACCTGGTCGTCATCATGGTCAGCTCCTCTCTGCGTCTCAAGTCCGCCGACGTACACGATGAGCCAACTGGACAAACTGGTTGCAGCCGGACAGCCCTCCACTTGGAGGTAAGCGCGAAAAGGAACGGCGTCATATCATACAAATTAAATGCAGCCACACATACCTCCGGCTAAATAATTTGTGGTCTAAAGAAATGTCCACGGGACTAAGTTTTCAGAATGAGCCTGGGTTGCAACCAACAGACATCTGTGGAATGTTTCTTTGCTAAGGGGACAAGACCCAATGAAGGACATGCGAACTGCCAAAAAATAGATCTGCAACCCATTTGTCAACAAATCAGGTAAATCTAGCATGTCTGTGCAAGAAGATCAACTGCTGGAGATCAGAAATGACGGCGACCTTTTAGGGGCCGTTTGCATTTCGGGTCTTTTCTAGAGTTCGTGCAAGTTTGTTATTTTCAACTGTGGTGCGCAGCTTGTGTGCGCACGCGGCACGACATACTTCCAGACGCACCCAGTTGTATGAATGCCGCGAGCGCACTATGAGTCACGTGACAAGAATTTTGACCGATCAGCTTCATATTTTGTATGGAATATACACATTTCGGTAGACTAATTGCCTCAGACAAAACATCCAAACACTGCAGTGCTTTTCTTTATTGTATAAAGATTTTTTTTTTTCTTGATTATATTTAATTTTCTTTATTGATAAAACTTGGATCAGAGCTGGAGCTGTGTTTTGTCAGCTAGTCATTCTCTGAGAAAACAGTTGATGATCGCCTAGCAACATATAAACCAACCCCCCATCCGGTCCGCGATAAAATTGTTAATCATTGATCGATCCGCAGTGATAAAAAGGTTGGGGACCACTGTTGTACACCACAATGTAGTGCTGAAGAACTTCTCATGGAAATGGTATATTATAATTTATGTTAAAATGTATTTATTGTATATGTGTATTTACTGTATATGTTCTTGTATATGTATTTACTAGTGCTGAGGATCTTTAATTCGATCTTATACTTTAACTTTAACAACAATTTAAAGTTCTGGAATGTGAATAAAAGTGCAATAATACTAACTAAGGTGTTTATTTATAGTAGCATTCCTTTTACTAAAATATCTTGTGAATATTAACTTCTTTATTCTAAGATCGCAAATATGAACCCTGAATTTGTCTTTGTGTGTGTGTGTGTGTGTGTGTGTGTGTGTCATGGACTTTTAAAATAATTGTAAACATAATAAAAACTGTGTTAAGGCACAATTAAATGATTGTCATTATTAGTTAATTAATTAATGCGTTAACACATTAATATTGGTTAGCTTGCTGAGCCCTGGTGTATAGCATAAATGGATCAATATATAAGTTGAGACTGCTTGCTTATATATTTAAATAGTCTGATTTAATTTCTGCTGTTATTAGAGTTTGTCTGAAACCCTCCATCTCCCCCAGCTCCACCAGTCAAATTCATTTGTGTGTGTATATTCATATTTGGGAACAATTAATATTTGACTTATTATTGTGTCTGTACCTCTCTCTGGTCATTGTCCAGATAGAGATGTTCGGCGTGCTGTTTCTGTCGGTCTTTCCTCCGCCATTGGGCCGGTGCACTGCGCTTCGCCCACCTACAACAACATTAGTTTAAAATAAACATTTCAATATCACAAGATGTTAATATTGGGTTAGATTTAGGCTGTCATGTCAAGTGATCAAAATTTAACGTCTAGCCAGCATCTAAGGACAATGTTTTTCTGATGTCCAATAATGATGTCGAATGACGTTGATGTTTGGTTGATTTTAGGTTGTGTTGAAAGTAACCAAAACCCAACGTCGAGGCAACATCTTAAACCAACGTCATGTTGACGTCAAATATTGATATTTATTCATCAGGTGTGGCAACTAAACTCCAACACCTGATAGATGTCATAGCGGTAACGTTCACACAATGTCAAGCAACGTCAACATTGATATTCGGTTGCTTTTAGGTTGCACTTTTAGGAAAATGACCAAAATTCAAAATCTGTCTGACGTTGGACACTGACTTCAGTCTAATATTGGGTTCTGACATCAACCCGATTCTCGTTTCCACACAAAATACAACGTCCCCACGATGTTGAGATACAATGTCAATCTGACATCATGTTGATGTCCTTGATAGTTTTCATTAGGTTTAAGGACTTTTTATTAGGCTTCAAAGATTGATTTTCCGAAGCATAACACCATCATGAAGTAACAACCGTATTGGTCAGAGAAATTCTGAATATTAATATTATGACTGGTGTGATATATCTAAAATAATATTTGCCTTCAATCTGCTGAAGACATTTGATATGCACACTCCTTTTTGTACACTGAGGCCCAATCCCAATTCTACCCCTTAGCCCTACCCCTTACCCCTACCCCTCGTTTTGCGCGTTCACGTCAAGGGGTAGAGGTGTCCCAATTCTCTTTAGCTTGAAGGCGTAGGGCCAAGAGGTGAATAGCCCTTCGAACGAAGACTTTTTCAGGACTACACTCGAAACCAAGGGGTAAGAAAATGTCCCAGAATACACCAGCCACAACAGCAGTATTGCTGAACTCGGAGGTAAGGAGATCCACAAATTAGTATTTTTGTCATTACTACGAATTTTTGCGACAAACAAACCATCATGCTTTAAAAAAAAAGGTCAAAAAAATGCACTAAATTTCACGACCTATAATCCATAATAATAACTCCTTTACAGCAGTCCCACAACATTCTGACACTCGAATACCCTGTCAGAAAAGTCTAGTGGCTGAGAATGAGCTTTTGCAGTGTCTGCTATGATGTCAATGTTGTTTTAGTGTGTTTACATAGATGAAAATGGCCACGGTGTAAATACACGGTACAAGTACAATCTTACTGCCACATTAGATCATTATGATAACATAATACAGTGTTTCTCAAGTGGTAGGGTCGTCACCCAAAAGTGGGTCAGAAACATTTTCAGTGGGTGGCGGAGTGTGTGGTAAAAAAAACAACAACATTTTCATTTTTAACTTATTTGGCTTATATCGGACTTTAATTTTGAAATGCGCGTGCGACAACCGTACCTTTTGACATGTGAAATTTAATTTAATTATAGCAACAAATATGTTGAAGCGCAAGTACAACCCCGAATATGTAAAGTATGGATTTACTTATATTGACGACAAAAAAGGCTTAAAACCTCAGTGTGTCATACTGTATGTAGTGAGGTGCTCTCACAAGAGAGCATGAAACCTTCTAAATTAAAACGACATTTAGCAACCAAACATCCCATTTGCAAGGACAAACCTGTGGACTGTTTTCAAAGACGACTCCAATAGCTGAGGGCATCACAAAGGTGCCTAACATCTTCATGTTCAAAACAAGTACAGGCACTCCACGCATCTTACTGTGCTTACCGTGTAGCAAAGGCTAAGAAAGCCCACACAATAGCAGAAGAGCTTTTATTTGCTGCTTTGTTCTGTTCACCAGGATCAGTGTTAATGTTTTATTAATAGCTCAGTTTAGTTCATAGTAACTGAACTTTTTCTTACCCTAACCACTGTTTACAGTGTTTGTCGTTTTTACGTTGTATTATTTCTATAATTTCATATATTTCGTTATATGACAGCAATAGAATCTTTTTATTTGTAAGTCTTGGTGATTTTCTTATAATTTATCAGTCAGTACTTGTGAATGTTAACAAATAAATACAAATGAACTATAATTCCTAAAACTATATTATATTTCCTAAAATTGTGGGTTGCGGCTTGATGACCATGTAAAAATGTGGGTCCCATGGCCAAACCGGTTGTGAACCCCTGACATAATATATGCCATAAGTGATTTCCTGTAGATAAATACCAAAAAATAACACAACTGGAGTAATGAATATGACTGTAGCTACAGCAGTCGTGATCGTCTGATCTCATATGATTGCAATGACATATGATGACGTGTGCAGGTGCTGTAGTGCAGTCCCAATTCTTAGGGGTATATTTTGAAGCCCTTCCCCTTAACCTCGGTTGTAAGGGCCAAGGAGAAGGGGAATGGGAGGGGTAGGGGTACAAAAATAGAATTGGGATTGGGCCTGAGTTTCTTTTGTACACTAAGGCTGTCCCATGATCCTTTAGAAATTAGTTATCTGCTGATTTGGTGCTCAATTATTATTGGTACTACTGTATTACTGTTTTAAATTAACATTATTTTTGGTAACTCTGTAAATGTTTACACTTTTTAAAGGATTATATAACTGAACACTGGAGTCATGCCAGAATTCTTTTAATAATGTTATAAAATAGAAAATATTTAGCAACATTATGTTGTTGTTGTTGTTGTTGTTGTTGTTGTTGTTTTTACAAATAAATGCAAACAAACTGGTCGTGACTTTTTAGCTTGAGCTTTTAACTAAATGAACTAGACTAATTTTTCTTTACAAAAATTATAACAGGAAACATTTTTTATTGCCAATCGTAATGCTATTATAAACAGCCAGAAGATTGTTCTCACTTGTTGCTGGTGGGTCCAGTGGAGAGCACATCAGACTGTAAGCGAGGGAAAAAGCCTGGCTCATAGCGGCCCTGACCGATCTTCATGTCCAGCAGATGGGGATGCAGAGCCGTGTGGTCGATCTTACATAGTCTCACCTCTATGGCTTTTTCTGAAAGAACACGTCACACACACATTTGCTAATGAATCACACAAACTCAGTACGCTGTCAATAGAGAAATAATGCTTCCGTCACAGAAACACAAAACCCACAGGTGGGAGGAGCGAGAGTTCGTGATGTGGGAGAAATGAAAGAGACACTTAAGCCACTGATGTGAACCCACACGCCACGCTCAAAATATCTCTTACACAACACAAACCACCCTATCAGCCATCAGAGATGCTACACCAAGAGATGAGGACAATGTCTGATTAATAAAAAAATAATAACAATAAAATGTATTTTTGGTTTAACATATGCTCGTGAGTAATTTAACATTTAATTTATTTTAATTAAACAATAAAATATAATTTAATAAAATAAAAAATAAAATAAAAAATGACTTCAATATTTGTTTTTCCTGCTTTCCTCAAAATATTTTCTTTTCTGTACAAGAAGGCCATAAAGGAACCAGTAGTGAGTAAATTTGGATTTTTGGACTTACCTATCCCTTTAAATATTAAATTAAATTAAACAATAAAATTTTAAATAAATAAAAATAAATAATAAAATAAAATAGTGAGTAAATTTGTAATATTTAAATAGTTAAAAATTTATTTAACTTAAAATAAACAATAAAATAAATAAAAAATAGAAAAATAAATAAATAAATAAATTATAAAATAAAATAGTGAGTAAATTTGTCATTTTTAAATACTAAATTAAATTAATTTGACTTAAATTAAACAATAAAATAAATAAATAAAATAAAATAAATATAAAGTAAAATAAAAAGTAAATTAATTAATTTTGAAAAATAAAATAAAATAAAATAAAATAAAATGACTTCCGTAGTATTTGTTTTTCCTGCTTTCCTCAAAATATTTTATTTTGTGTTCAAGAAGGGTATAAAGGAACCAGTAGTACGTAATTTGTATTTTTGGTCTTAACTAACCCTTTAAATATTAAACTAAATTAAACAATAAAATATATAAAAAATAAATAATAATAAAATAAAATAAAATTTTGAGTAAATTTGTAATTTTGGGTGAACTATTACTTAAATATTAATTTAAATTATTTTAAATTAATGTAACTTAAATTAAACAATAAAATAAAATAAAACAAAATAGAATAAAACAAAACAAAATAAAATAAAATAAAATAAAATAAAATAAAATAAAATAAAATAAAATAAAATAAAATAAAATAAAATAAAATATATACGCTTTGTCATTCAATGGTTACAGGTTTCAGGTTTTTTTTACAATATCTTCTTTTCCTGCTTTCCTTAAAATATTTTCTTTTGTGTTCAAGAAGGGCATAAAGAAACCAATAGTGAGTAAATTAGGATTTTTGGATGAACTATCTCTTTAAATATTTGATTAAATTAATTTAAATTATTTCAACTTAAACAATAAAATAAAATAAAATAAAATAAATATGATGTGCTAGTCAATGGTAACAGGTTTCAGCTTTCTTTATAATATCTTCTTTTGTGTTCAACAGAAAAAAAAGAAATGCATAAAGGACGTAAAAGCCCCAACAATGAGTAAATTTTGAATTTTGGGGTGAACTATCCCTTTAAATAATAATTAAATTAAACTAAACTAAATTAGGAACTAATATAAAATACAGCTTAATGACAAAACATAAACATTTAGACATCAGATATTATTTTGTTTATTTATTGTTTTCTGCTGCAGTGAGTCTGGGAAAACTTTAAAGTCGTCCTGCAGGCCTTCATTAATGATACCAATAAAGTACTGATTGCTGTCTAAATATTGTCATGCTAACAAGCTGTCTTGATTATATTTAGCTGATGATCGCAATACATTACATACTGCACCGTTTATCAAAGTTATCAAGATGGATTTGACCTGACATATATTAAGTAATTGTCATATTTCAATATCTAATCTAAAAGAACTGCAATAATGTGAGAAATGTAAAAAAACTATATAGGGGCGACTTGTAATCATAAAATGAGTCAATAAAAATTTAAATGCAATGAAACATCTTTTTTTATAAATGTGAGATTTGGGTTTTACTCCAGAAGCATGTTAATCGTTGTTCAGCATTAATAATATATAACATTTCCACTTTATGTTCGAACTGTCAGATTTCATCAGTGAAGCAAATGAAAGATATCTGGATTTAATGACCGTGATTTAGATATTTCATAAATTATGCACTGGAGGAATTCAGAATAGAGTGACACATTCTTGAATTATTGTGCTAAAACCAAGGGGGATCTTTGCATTAAGCAAACACAGACTGAAACTGCAGTTCATTGACTGGCCACTAGAGGCTGAAATTCCCAATTTTACAACAGAAAAAAAGGTTTTGGCGTGCAGTACTGTGAAAAAAAGTTTAGGCCAACATTAAATCTGTTGTTTTACTAATAATATAATGAATATGTGTGACCCTTTACCACAAAACCAGTCATAAACGTTTATTTTTATTTATTTTATTTTTATTTTTTTACTGAGATTTATACATGGTGAATAAATCTTTCAGTTGATGTATGGTTCGTTAGGATAGGAGTTAGTTCAAGCTTGAGTTTGAATTATTTTGATTAAATTGTTTGAGATACAGGGGCGAAGCAGTGGTGCAGTAGGTAGTGCTGTCCCCTCACAGCAAGAAGGTCGTTGGTTCGAGCCTCGGCTCAGTTGGCGTTTCTGTGTGAAGTTTGCATGTTCTCCCTGCGTTTGCGTGTGAAAACAATTGTGAATGTTGAAAAGTATAGACAGTAGGGATGTAACGGTATTGTAAATACCGTCATACCGCAATATTAAATTTTTTCGATATTACCGAAGTCGCATGACTCGGTAAAACTATAGGTCTTCAGAGAAAATTTGCTCAGGCGAATGAAGCGAACGGGAGGTAGCTGAAACTTCATTTCCCATCAGCCCCGGCGTGGCCATAATCCTTTGCGGTCTGTTGTCGCTACAGATCCAGTAATGCGGAAATGGAGTGTGCTGCTAGAAGCGGAGATGAAAAAAAGATGGAAATGATCGAACCTAAAGCAGTGTTGTCGCCGCGCGCGTGCTGAATAGCGGTGCTGTCGCGCGCGTTCTGATCAGCTGTTGTGGCGCGCGTATTGTAAAGCGCCGAGGCGGGGTTGAGCGCGCATACTCAAGAGAGGTGTTGTCGGGCGCCTACTGAAGGGCTGGACTGGACGGAGGTTGTGTCGCGTCGCGGGGGCACTTTTGATCGTTTTGGAAGGGCATTTTCTATCCAAGACTAAAAAGGGCATGTGCACTGCACAGGTTGAGCCCTATGTGTGCACGTGCCTGCAAGTTGGGGAATACGACTAATAACAGTCATGGGGACTGCAGAAACACAGCACACTGTTCAGATTGATGCAGACATTGACTTGTACCGCAAAGAGACCTCTATCTCACTCATGGTTTGTCTTCTCAAGTGGGGGAAAGACAATGCACAACGTTACCCCACTGCTGTCAACATGGGCCAAGTCATATCTCTCTTGTCCCAGAAACCTCAGTCCCAAATGAGAGGGGTTTTTTCTGTTGCAGGGGACATTGTAAATAACCCAGAGATACCAGCTTTTACCAGATTATAATTATATGATAATTTTTCTTTAAACCCATCTCTATCTAAGTGAGTGATTAAATGTTAAATGTGATGAGTTTTCAACAATACTAAATTGAAACTTTATTTTTTTACATGGTTTAATAATTTTTTGTTATTAAAATTGAAGTTCCTGTTTCAAAGCTTTTTTCCTGTAAATGATTCAATAAATACCGTACCGTGACATTCATACCGAGGTATTACCGTACCGTGAAATTCTGATACCGTTACATCCCTAATAGACAGGTTTTAATCCTTTATGCCATTCCTTTTGGAAAGGACTTCAGTGGTAATAGTTTCCATTTTGAGCATGCTAACGATCCGCTATTTGGAGAAAGAAAACATCTGATGAAACACAGACAGTCATGAAATGGCCTTCACAGGGTCCAGATCTGAATATTATAGAGGCTGTATGTGATTACCTGTACAGAAAATGAAAGATAAGACACTCATAACCTAAAGAAAAACTCTTTAAAGTGCTAAAAGAAGCGTGTTATATCACACAGCACATCATTTCAGACAATGTCAGGACAATAAGAACAAAATATTTGTGCTCGGTGCCAAAGAAAGTCACATTAAACACAGACTGTAGCTTGAAGAGGAATGTTATGCTGGTTTTTTTTTTTGTACATATTTTCTATATTTTCTGTTTGAAAGTGACTAATTGATTATATACAATACAGTGCCAATGTCTTAAACCAAAAAGCTGGTATAGTGCTTAGCACTTTTAGACAGTACCAGGGGCGTTGCTAGACATGATTATAAATAAAAGTATTATTGTTGTTGTGCAATTATAATTCTAAATAAATAACAGAAATTGATCCTAAATGTAACTGGTAAACAACATAAAAGACAACTATACTAATATCATTTAAGAAGTCTTTTGCATAAATAATATATTTATTTGAATGAAATTCTAAAGACAGTTCTGTAGACAGCCATGACACCAAATAATCATGCATTAATAATTGCTGCTGGTTTTCTCTGTTGGGAAGAGGTAACATCTTACATTTTGTTCACTATTAACCCTTTAGATAGGCCTTTGCAAAAAAGTTTTTTAGACTTTTGTATGGAGTTCTATGGATTAAAACAGCAGATTATAATTATAATGTGCGCATAAATAAACGTACTATGTTTACTATGTTCTAAGAGCTGAGCTGCTTATTTTTATTTTCTCAAACATATCAAGGTAAGAGCACAAAGGTCTCTCTCACACTCAGCCACACATATACAAACACTATACTCCAGATAACCAAATAATTCTAAGCCAGAAACTAAGCTTTTTTTGCACTGCAACTGATAATCAACAGTAAAAAGGACTAATTTTACCTCTTCCCAACAAGGAAAACTAGCAACAATCAGGAATGCAGGATTATAGGGTGGCTTTGCAATCAAAAAATGTCATTATAATGGAAGTCAAAGGGGCAAAAACAGTCCCAAACATAACAAAAAGGTTGTTTATTTTCCCAGAGTGTATTGTTGAACATTTTCAAAGCATTTGCACAAAATATGTGTCAGAATAAAATTTGTCACCAAAAATCATTCCGTTTGCTGAAACACAAAGATTTTTTTTTCCAAATTAAATCTCAAAATCACTCTAGAGTGAATGAAAACATCCCCAACGTCACACAATGTTCTCACCTGCTTCATCGATATTGGTGCATTTCTGGTACATGGATGTCCGCAGGGTGGGTGTCCTGACGTTTATCATGCGGATCTTGTCAACACGGGAATCAAAGACTCGCAGTGTGTGCTCTTTGTCCTCGTCATCGTGGCACAGAATCTTACTGTCGATAAAAGAGGCAAACATCTGCGTCTCCAGAAAGCGGGAGAGGAACGGCAGGTACGGTTCGGGCTGATCTGACAGGAAGGAGGCCTGCAGTGGGCGGAAATTACAAAAGAAAAACACCATGAAGCTACTGTGAGCTAAAAAGACCATCAGTTCTTCAACATCCAAACTTTATTAGTTACACTATATGGGAGCATCCTAAATACACTGTAAAAATATTTGTAAATGAGCAGTTTTCTGTATTTTTGTGATTCAAATTGTTATAACTTAGATAAAAGATTCAATTTGTTATATGTAATGTAAATAAAGATTATTCATATTAATAATTTATTATTGTTAATAAAGTTATTAATATTAACTTCATATTAACAGTTTTATTACAAAATATAATATGAATAGCAAAATGTTAATAATAACTTTAATAAAAGTGTCCATAACCCTTGTAAAAAAATCTTTTGTTTTGTTCCACTTTTTTAAATTTTCTATTTATTGTTTAAATATTTCTTAACCATACAAATGTCCAATCATTTACATGCATTAAACCTTAAGTTAAGTTATGTGTGTATTTTAGTTAAATTATGTAATGGTAAGTTATGTTAAGTTAGTTAAGTTATGTAATGTTAAGTTTGGTTAAGTTAAATTTAGTTTAGATGTTATATGTTATGTTAAGTTAAGTTACTTAAGTTATGTTATGTATTGGTATGTTAAGTTTAGTTCAGTTTAGCTAAGTTAAGTTATATGTTATGTTATGTTATGTTATGATATGATATGATATGATATGTGATACTGTATGTTAAGTTAAGTTAAGTAAAGTTATGTCCTGTTATGTTATGTTATGTTATGATATATAATATGTTAAGTTAAGTTATGTTATGATATGTTAAGTAAAGTTAAATTAAGTTAAGTTAGTTAAGTTATGTAGAGTTATGTTCAGTTGAGTTATGTAATGGTAAACTAGGTTAAGTTAAGTTAAGTTAAGTTAAGTTAAGTTAAGTTAAGTTAAGTTAAGTTAAGTTAAGTTAAGTTAAGTTAAGTTATGGTAAGTTAAGTTTAGCTAAGTTAAGTTAAGTTAAGTTAGTTAAGTTATGTAGAGTTATGTTGAGTTAAGTTATGTAATTGTAAGTTAAGATGAGTTAAGTTATGTTAAGTTAGTTAAGTCATGTTATGTTATGCAATGGTAAGTTAAGTTAAGTTTAGTTTAGCTAAGTTAAGTTAGTTAAGTTATGTTAAGTAATGGTGAGTTTAGTTAAGTTAAGTTAAGTTAAGTTAAGTTTAGTTTAGTTTAGTTTAGTTAAGTTAAGTTAAGTTAAGTTATGTAATGGTAAGTTTAGTTTAGATTAGTTTAGTTTAGTTTAGTTTAGTTTAGTTAAGTAATGGTAAGTTAAGTTATTGTTATGTTTTGTTATGTTATGCTAGGTTAAGTTAAGTTGAGTTAAGTCAGTTAAGTAGAGTTAAGTTAATGTATGTAATGTATGTTAAGTTAGGTTAAGTTGAGTTAAGTTAGTTTGTCTTTCCAAAGGGTACCTAGCACAACAAAAAAGTACCAAAAGAGAAGCATCACTAGTGCATGTTTTAGTGAATAAAAACAATGAAAGTGGCATTTTTCACAGCTGAGACATTACACCGTAATAATTATTTATACATATAATGGTGTGCCCTGGTCGACGACAAACCTTGTCGTCATCTTGATGAAAAGCCACAAAGCCAAGAACAAGAGCAGAATCTGCCCTGTGTCCTGTTGTTATTTACGAGGTCATCTAAAAGCAAAAGTGGTTTCACTTTCACCAGAGAGCTCGCGTCCGTGCCTATATTTTAAATTACAAACTTCTTGAGCTGAGGAGATTAACGTGTTTGTGATTATTGAAGTACTTCCGATCCTTTCAGAAACGGACAAACACAAGAGTGAAGCGTGAAAAAACAATGGAGAAATACGAAAAAAAAGGAGCAAATGATTTAGCAACCTAAAACATAAACAAACTGCCATGTTTAATTATTATCAACGCCTTTTTGGTCTATAGTGAACGTGGAATGACAGGATGACTGAAGACTGAAAGGCTCTGTATGATTTCATATATGATTTTTTATTTATTTTAAAATTTTTTATTTTTTTTTTAATAATCACAGTACTAGTACGAGAATGATGTCTACTGCAACTTTCTGTTGAACACCACGTCTAGTCTAGTCAGTGGAGACACAAGCCTCATAAAGGTGACCCGTACTGTACCAAACTAAACCGTACCACTCAGTATAATTGAGGCATTAGAGCTGCACAATTAACCATGGAAGAAAGATTTCAATCCAAACCCACGCAATCTTATTCCTGAATGCAAATGTCTTTGTCTTTTAAATCTTTGACAGAGTCATCACAGAAAAAAAAAACATTCAGATCTGTCATGTACAATTATGAAACAGCTTCAGTCTTTTCTCCTTTCAATCAGACGGTATTGTTATTTCAGTCTCTATTAAACAAAAATCGTCTAACCATCTCTAATCTTACTTGTCCAGCATGGAAGTTGATCAATGGAAAGTGAATCCTCACCTTGTCAAAGTTCTGCATCTGGTCTCGGTTGCTGAACCAGGACTCTTTGTCTTGGCTGGGCTGAATAACAAACACCTCATAATCCGAGAACATCTGCGAGAAACGGTTGGCGAAGACCTCTCGCACCCGAATGTTCAGCTGGTGCATTTTCATCTCTTCTTCTTCACACTGCACTTTCGTATCCTTATTAGTGCTTGCGTCGTCCTTCACGTCCAACTGTTCAACACATCGAAAGAAAACACACACTTACAAACGGGCACAGAAGTAGTATGATGCATGTTCAAACAAGTGTCGGATTGTACCACATCCAACAGGAGTAACTGTGGACACAAGAGGAAGCTGTCTGAAAGGGATGTCCGGGTGCTAACCTGGATTGTCTCCAAAAAACATTAAACCACAGAAAAAAAACAACTCACTGCAGATTTAAATGTGCAGCTCAACTCCTGTTTCCACCAAAACTGTTCGTCAGAAGCTCCACAGGGTCAGTAAATATAGCCATGCTGTTAAAGCTAAACTTTTGGTCACGTGTGTCAATGCAAACGTAGGTTTCAATGGTGCCAGCAGCAAAAATCGTGGGTTGTGGACAATGTGAAGCATGTATTGTTCTCTGATAAGTCCACCTTCACTGTCTTTCCCACATCTTGGTGAGTTAAGGTATGGAGAAGCCCCAAAGAAGCTTACCACCCAGACTGTTGCATGCCCAGAGTGAATCATGGCGGTGGATCAGTGATGGTTTGGGCTGCAATATCATGGCATGGCATTCACTGCCTTGGACTACTGAACCATTCTGGAGGACCATGTGCACCCACCCATATAGCAAAATTTCTCTGGCCCAGCTCTGGCCCACACAATCAGGTTTTGCTTGGCCCACATGCCGCAGTGAATTACGGTACATGACTGGACCAAATCTGGCTTCCAGACAAGGGCCAAACACAGACCATATCTGGGCCAAGTCTCAGCCAAGTTAATAACTCATAACTGGGCCTGAACTGGGCCAGTAAGGTTGGTGTGCCACGATTGCAATGAAATTAATAAACCTATGAAGCGTTGCGCTTTAGGCACACTATGGGCCTTGTTTTTTCTCAGTGACCTGATTGGTAGAATTGATTTATTTAATCAAAAATTATTTTTATGTATTTTAAATGTGGGTCAAGACTGGCCAAACTCACGTGGCCCACAATAAATTTTTTTAAAATCTGGGCCAAATACTACGTTTTACATCTGGCCCAAATCTTGTGTGCCGCATAATAGACGGTGCGACCTCTGCCAAACCCAGGCCATGGTTGGCCCACATGCTGTATGCCAGTGCCGGATGAATGCCTGATGTCCCAGCTTTATGCCGAATCTGGGCCAGAATTCTTTGCTACTAGGGCAATGGTTCAAATATTGTATCCTGAAGGCCGTGGTTTAAAGTAGTTTGATGAACAAGAAAGTGAAGGCCATCTCCCACAGTCACCAGTCTAAATATTAGTGAGTCACTAGGGGTATTTTGAGGAGCGAGTCGGGAAAAGTTTTCCTCGACCAGCATCACGCAGTGACCTGGGCACTATTTTGCAAAAGAATGGCTCAAAATCCCTCTGGCCACTGTGCAGGATTATATCTGTTGTTCTCATGGCCAACTGACGCTGTATTGGTCGCAAGAGGAGGCCCTACACCATACTAATGAATAATTGTGAACTAAAATCAGAGTTTTCGTTTCATTTTCCAACCCCTGTGTGTGTGTGTGTGTGTGTGTGTGTGTGTGTGTATGTGCGTGCGTGCGAGCGTGCATGCGTGCGTGTGCGTATAACAATCTATAGTAATTAAGTGTATACAGTTTAAGTGCAGATTTTAAGATTTTACAGCATTTTTTAGTCATATTCTTCAAATAAAAATCTCTCATGGCCTGCACAGTCACCTGAATTGAATATTATTGAGTCACTGAGTTGGATTTTGTGCTCTTTGGGATGTGAGGTTGATCTGTATATTCATATTGTATGTGTATAATCTGCTTGTAGACTTGCATACCATTAAAACAATTAAAGTGCTATGTAGGGTTAGAAAGGGGAAATGGCCTGAGGAAACAACTTAGGGTCACAAGAAATGGATGAGAAGAGAGTGGTAGAAAGCCTGAGGTGTCTCAGGAAATGGATGGGAATAGAGGTTATTAGGTGGAAATTGGGGTCAGGGGTTAAACTAGGAGGGATCTTGTGTGACATATGTAGAATAAAGGAAAAACTGTTGTAAAAGAGTATTTAAGCAGGCCAGAACATCAGTGAGACAGAATTTTTCAGAGAGAGATGCTACTGGGGGTCTCCTGAAAATTCTCCTTTGTTGTCGACAATAAAGTATACTCTTCTGATATTCATAACCTCCAGACTGAGTTTGATTCATTAAGAGAAAAACCGAAAACCACTACATCACTTGGGGTGTTTTGAGGAGCGAGTAAGAAAACGTTTTCTACCACCAGCATCACATACACTCTCAGAAATAAAGGTACATGATCTGTCACTGGGGTGGTACCTTTTCGAAAGGTACAAACTTGTATCTAAAAGGTCCATATTAATACCTCAAGGATACATATTAGTACCTAAAAAGTACAAAAGTGTTCCTCTTGAAATTTATAGCTACTAATATAAGCTTTTGAGGTACCATGAAGGACCCCTCTAAGTACAAATGTGTACCTTTTGAAAAGGTACCACCCCAGTCACAGCTCGCGTACCTTTATTTCTGACAGTGTAGTGACCTGGCCACTATTCAGCAAGAATGGCTCAAATTCCATCTGGCCACTTTGCAGTATTGTATCTGTTGTTCTCAAGACCAATTGATGCAGTACTGGCCGCAAATAGAAGCCCTACACCATACTAATGAATTACTGTGGTCTATTCACCTTATTTTCCGCCGACGAGCGGGCGCTGCCATTTGAATCTTTTTGGCTTGAGACTTCCGGTCTCATTCACTTCCATTCATTTTTTGACGTTAAAAACTGCTCATTACGCTGCTTGATGTTGCAATTTGATATTTTTTTATTATATTATTCTGCTGTATAGTAATGCAAACATTTGTTTGTAGAGCAAGTAGTTTGACCGTTTTCAGCCGTTTATTATTCCTAGTCATTTCTCCCAAAGGCGACTCGGAATCGGAAGTTCTATGACAATCGCGAAAACAGGCGCACTTCCGCATTTTAGAATAAGGTCAATAAACAAGGATTTTAATTGCATTATCCAACCCCTGGGGCAATTAATCTATTAACAATTAAACAAAGTTAGTTTAAATGCAGATTTGTAGATTTTACAGCATTTTTTTTATCTAACATCCTAATGTAGAAAATATACTATTAAAATATAGCTCGTGTCATATTCTTAACATTCTTATCCAACCCCTGTGGCAATTAATCCATGGCAATTAAACAAAGTTGGTTTAAATGCAGATTTACAACATTTTTTTTATGTAACATCCTAAAATGTAGAAAATATACTATTAAAATATCGCTTCTGTCATATTCTTAATATAAAAATGTCCCATGGCCAGCAAAGTCACCCGATCTAAATATTATTGAGTTACTTTGGGGTGTTTTGGAAGAGCAAGTCAGGAAACGTTTTCCTCCACCAGCATCACGTAGTGACACGGCTACTATCAAAATCCCCAAATCCCTCTGGCCACTGTGCAGGACTGTATCTGTTGTTCTCAAGATCAATTGATGCTGTATTGGTCGCAAACCACCCTATACTAATGGAATATTGTGAACTAAAACCAGGCGTTTTTGTTTCATTGTCCAACCTCTGTGTATGTATATAACAATCTATAGAAATTAAGTGTATACGGTTTAAATGCAGATGTTTTATGCAAAAAATCATACATAAAGTTTAAAATTATGCTTTTAAAATATAGGTCTTGCCATATTCCTAATATGATACAAGCAAAAAAAAATCAACAAATGAAGAAAACGCCAGTCCCTACAACATTTTAAAACGTGTCAAATGTAAAAGAAGGGGTTAACAAAGAAGAGAGTGGGAAAAATCTGTCAGCAAATATCAGACCAGAGCTTTTCAGAGCCGATCTGATTTATCTACTTTCCATGGTGACTCCCTGAACAGAGAGCAGAGGGAGTGCTGGGAACGGAAGTCTACAAATCTGCTTTGATTTATGAGACAAATGAGGCTCATTCCCGGGAGAATATAACCGTACAGAGCAAGTGGCAATACACAGAGCGCAACAAAAAAAAGCAAACAAGCGTCTGACAGCTCACTTTAAATATGGGAATCGCTGAATATCAAGAACATAAACCAGCATTAAGGATGCGACAAACTATCTAGGAGCTATATTAAGGAGAAGGGGTCAATCCCTGGTCTTTAGAAAGCGTGCGTGTCCTTAAGCTGCTTACTGTCATGAAGAGAAACCTTTCAGAGAATCAGAGCACAGCGCTCGGTCTTAACAGCCAATTGTTCAGCTTTTTCATTGCCCACACAATAATTAGAATTTCATTGCCCACACTGAAAAGACCTCTCTTCCACAAAGCAGCTGTCATCACTGCTGAAGTTATTGTTCTGTTCAAAAAGGAAATTAATGAATTCGCAGCAACCAGACGAACTTAAAGTGAACTTAAAAAGGCAGGAGAGACAAATCGAGAGACAAAAAACTCTTTGGAGGCGATTACAGTGTATATACTGAAATCAGAGAGTGAAATTCAGTTCCTTTTAAAGGGACATGAAACACCAAAACACATTTTTTTGAGCTGTTGACAGTCGTATATGTGTCCCACAATGCTAAAAACAATCCTAGCACACATATATTTCACTAAAAAGTGAAAATTGGTTGTTTTTGCATTATTTCAAGCTAATTCGTACTTTTGAAACTATTTTTTGAAGTTGCGTCACGGCCATGAGATCTTAGCGTATATTCCAGCGAGCATACTGGACGCCTGTACCTGGGAGTACCTTAAGACGTCTCTGAGTTTGCTGCGTTCATTCATGAGAAAGACTTGGTTCAAACCAATCAGCACGCTCTATTGTGTATGGGGTGCAACTTCATTAATATGCATGATAGCTTCCAGGACTCTTTTTACCTGTTACAGTTTTCAAACGGCAGAGAGACGCCACGTTGTGTTGCCAAAACAAGTGGGAGAACATGAATTGTTTGGAGTTACGGGTCGTCAGTGTTGCTTTTATAATTTGCTGCAGTGAAGGTTTTGTTTTCATTTTCCCTCTATGAGAGCGCAACTGGACTCACGTGTGGATTACAGTGCATGCGACGCGTGACAGAAATACGTGTCTAAGAAACAATGTTTACCCGAGAGCTTTTCTCATCTGGAAATAGTGAAATCCGCATTTGCCGCTTGTCTCCTTTTAATAAAGACACGGCACCAGTTGGTGTTGATTGTCCTGTCTCTACAGATTTGGTAAGTGAGCGATCTGAGGTCTTTGTTTGTTTATTCAGAGGCAAAGTTAGTTTGTATCGTCAGCAGTACTCTTTCAGTGTTTAAAGACGGACCTTAGTCAAATGATTTCTAAGTTAATAAAGTTTATCGTACGTTAACATCACTACAATATTATGGACTGAAAAATCTGCTGTAAATGCTGCTCTCCGAGTGTAAACATGTAAGCACCACAATCAAACTTACCGTCCTGTAGGATTTTAGCCGCATTTTTGTGACAGGAATAACACACACGGCTTTCTGAAGCTACCTAACGAGTGCATCTAAGTTATAGAGAAATGCTGAGGGTTTTTTTTCTCTCATTCGCCATGCAGTATCAAACATTGCATGGAAAATGCACGCTTCTAGCAGCTCCTCGAATTAAATATTTCATTTGTCACCAGGGGCATGAATGAAATTCCTGAACGAAAGAGCCAAACTGCAGTTAAAGTCCACCATTTAATAATTTGGCAAATAGTTTGACTATTGATGTCCATGTAAACAAAGTCACCGTCTTTCTCCCCTGCGTATGTGTGTGTTTGTGTTGCCTCTATAAAAATCAGCGTGTGCCCAGACCGACACTTCCATTTTTCTGCAAATTTTTACAGACCTTCCCTCTTTCCCTCCTCCGACACTCCCCTCTAAACAGAGCTAGACAAGCCCACTTGACTTTTTCCAATGTAGAGGTGTGAAAAAACCCTGTTGAAACAAGGGGGTTTCATGGCTCTTTAAGACCTCCTTTAAGACTCTTTTCATATATTTGTAATGCCACTTCAGTTTTCAATCGGAACATTGGGGACATTTTAACTTACAGTATATTTATTAAATACTGATTGTAAGATCCTAATCCTAAACTAAAACATTATTTATATTCACCTTATTCTCAGCTGGCGAGTGGGCGCTGCCATTTGAATCTTTTTGTCTCGCGACTTCCGGTCACATTCACTTCCATTCATTTTTTGACGTTAACAACTGCTCGTTACGCTGCTTGATGTTGCAATTTAATATTTTCTTACTATATTATGCTACTTGGTCTGTGTAGTCATGCAAACATTTGTTTGTAGAGCAAGTAGTTTGACCGTTTTCTGCCGTTTATTATTCCTAGTCATTTCTCCCATAGGCGACTGAATCGGAAGTTCTAAGACAATCGCGAAAACAGGTGCACTTCCGCATTTTAGAATAAGGTCAATAGAGAAAACAAATGCTAATCCAGCAGGGGGCTAGGGCCTATAGAATTGCAGAAATATTGATGTTGACTTGGTTACTGCAGCAAACAAAGCAGCATATATTTTGTTCAACTCTAGGGCAGGGGTCTACAACCACCAAGTCTCAACACAGTACAAGGGCCGTAAAAGAGTTTCTACAGTGTAAAGCCTGGTTTATACTTCTGCGTCAAGTGACCGGCGTGACCCATGGCGCATGCAACGCGCGTGGCTGTGCATTTATACTTCTGCGCGCTGTCTCTGTTGGTCTGAATTAACACTTCCGAAACGCTAGTGGGCAGTGAGGTGTTAATGTATCTCTGTGTCGAGTTTCTTTTCTGCTGTTTTGCTTTTCCTGAACACTTCCGGGATGTACAAGTGGCTCAAACTCGCTCATTTTGAGGCAGAAACCGGCGGACGTGCAACAACTTTAACTATGAGGTAACACAAAACAAAACTTTCCTTCCGGAGCTCCTTCACGGGACTCCACACTTGTAAACAATTGCTCCATTGGGCTCGCGTCCAGCTCGTGCCATTCGCGCTGCTCTCGATCTTGCCAAGACTCGTCAGCCCTACCAAGCCGACCAATCACAGAGCTGGCGCTGTGCGTCGTTGCGTCGTGTAGTTACAATTTTTGAGAGGTGCAAGTCAGCGACGCTGACCGCCATGGCGAAGGGCTATGCGTCAGCACCGTAGCATATGCCGGCATTTGACGCAGAAGTATAAATCAGCCTTAATGTCTACCTGGTTGGCCCAATGAAGGTGTCCACTGGTGGATGAAGGTTTACTGCCTGTTCAGTCTTTCCAGTGCACAATGATGATTTAATTCAAATTTAACTCATATCTGACTCCAATGTGAATATAAGGTAGTTTAGAATATTAGTATATTTATCTTTCGTTGTATCTGACTCCAATCATAAAACATTAGGAAGATTATATACTCATAACTATTGCATTTGTTCATTTGGGTGCTCATGTCGCTCAGTGGAATCAACTCGGCCAATGGCGTTCCTCACAGTCACACTTGTCAGTCTTGATTATTATCAGAGGTAATTGACTAATACTTTTAGATGGCCGCTTCTATGCTTGCTCATTGTGCTCTTCAAAAAAGAAATGAATGACTTCACAGCAACAAGACGAACTTAAAGTGAACTTAAAAGGGCAGGAGAGACAAATCGAGAGACAAGAAACTCTTTTGAAGCAATTACAGGGTGTATATACTGAAATCAGAAAGTGAAATTCAGTTCCTTTTAAGACCTCCTTTAAGACTCTTTCCATACATGTTAGGACCTCAATGCCACTTTAGTTTTCAATCGGAGCATTGGTGACATTTTAACTTACAGTACAGTTATTAAATGCTTTCTCATTCCCTTTTTTCACTATTTATAGCACGTCATTTCCCTTCATGTTTGTCAGTATGTTGTCCCTTGTGTGTCTGTGTGAAGCATTCTGTTACTCACCCTGTATTTGTGTCCAGGACTGCCAGTGAGCGAGCGTCCCGTTGTTTTGGAGTTTTTCTTTGATGCTTCCTCAGAGTTCACCCAACTAGGTTACCTTGGTTTGGTTGCTTTTCCTAAGACTCGCTCCTCAAATAAAGACTAGTTTTTCTGCATTTGAGTTCACCTCTTCTTTGCACGTGACACTATAAATACCTGCACTACTGTTGTTTTTATGTCTTCTGAATCTCTTATGTTTTTATTGAAGTAGTTTCTAACTTAAAGGTAAAGTAAAAAGTCTTGTTTAATTAAGTTATATGCATTCGAAAGTTGTTGTAAACTTTCTAAAAGTGGGACTGTTTTAGTTTTTGTTTATACCAATAATTAAGATTCATTTTCCTGAGTTATCGATTAGGTATTCTTCCTCACGCAATATTCAAACTTATTACACCCTGGTGTAAGGGACTTTAAAAACGAGCCTATTTCCCCAAAAAAGTGAAGCGCTCCTTTGAGTGTGGAAGTTGTACAATGTGCCTCATTCTCACCTTCTCCAGACTGACTCCAGTCCTCTTGACCAGCGCTTGCAGGCGAGCGATGGTTTGGTTTTCTCTCAGCAGGAACGAATTGAGCGGCGAGCCGGCCAGGTTCCCGTTGCGCTTGTCGGAGGCCATGTCGCCACACCGGAAGCCCCTGATCTTGCTCTGGCCCTCGCTGCATTGTGGGTTCGCTTCTGGAGACAAGCCAAACGCCAGCAGAACCTCAGAGATCTCCTGGATAAACTCCAGCTTGTTGGGGAACTGAGGCAGGTCTTCGGGTAGCTCGATGAAGTGGTTGTCAATATCGACAAAGCAGAGATTGGCCTGAAGGGTACAAGAGTCGTTTTGTTACCGACATTGATCTCTGGGGTTTATATTATAGAGACCTTTCAGAGACAATTACGAGAGCTAATAATAAATCAAAGATTGCCAGTTGAGAATTGTAAACAAACAGCAAATAGGATGCGATATCATGTCAGATTGTGCGACTATTAACAAGTAGACACGTGTTATATGAGGCAACATCCAAACAGATTGTTTTACTCTTTGACGGATTCTAAACGTTTTGTGTCCATAAACGTATAATTTCAAGACATGTCTGCATCCAGATGAAGATCGGGATAAAATTGTGTAATATGCATTCGGCACCTACAGTATACCATAGCGCTGTAAACAAAAGCCCCTTTCACACATACAGACCTTTCCAGAAAATTACCGGCAATATTCCAGAAAGGTTGTATGTGTGAACAGGCCCTTTTTGAAAATACCGGTAAATTCGTTCTGGCTATTTTGCGGAAAGAGTAGTTGTAACATTACCGGTAATTTGGCGGAATGCTGCGCTCTGTGAATGCAGAAGGAAGATTGCCGGAAAGAGCCCGTACACGTCTAGAACGTGCTGACGTGAGACGTCTACTTTGGCCAATCACAACAGTCACACTTTCATGTGCGTGCGGTTTATGAGAATAAAAGCCTTTGAATATTTTTCCAGACACATTTAGCTGCTAGATGTTAGTCAGAAAACGTTTCTATGTTCCTTCTTAATGCTAACTGTGTAAATAATTATCGATAAAATGTTTATGATAATCCGTTGTTTGTTTACCTTCAAGCTTTGCGTGTGCGTTCCACATGCGAAAGTGTTTCTCTATGTTTTCATTGGAGTTGAACTCAATACTGATCCATCCGAAGAGTTTGTGATGTAGTCAAATGTTTACAAACACAAGCGCAGCCGTTTAGAGGTCATTTCTGGTTAATGATGTCAGAATTTACCGGCATTTTGCGATGGATGTGTGAATGCTCTTTTCCGGAAAAATCCGTAACGTCCTCGCCTGTGTGAACAGCGATTTTTTGAATATACCGGTAAAGTCGTTCCGGAAATTTTCCGGATATTTACCGGTATCACTGTGTGAAAGGGGCTAAATACAAACCGAGCCTCAAGATAAACAAATAAATATTTATATTAAATAAAATAAATATATATATATATATATATATATATATATATATATATATATATATATATATATATATATATACAACAGTTCTGTCTGGTTCTCGAATCTGATTGGCTGATAGCCGTGACATATTTAAGTAATATCAGCACCTGTACAGCCTCTTTACTCTTTGTGTATTACTCCGCCCCCATACAGCCAGCAAAAAGCAGACACTACAGATCTAAAGTTTAAAAGATGCTTGCTCAGCTGTTTAACTGTCAGCTTATGATTTGAATCCAACGTGGAAGAAAGTAGTTCCATATACAAAAGGGTTTTTGAGATTCTCCAAGTATGATTTTGTTTTTCTATACACAATTATGCCGTCAAACTGTTGTATAAACGCAATATCACACTAGTAGCAGTGCGATATGGCTGTCTATCGGCACTTGTGGGGGCACTAAGGCACTCGGCCAACGCAATCCTCCCACCAGTGCCGATATACAGCCATATCGCACTGCTACTTGTGTGATATAGCTCATATATATATATATATATATATATATATATATATATATATATATATATATATAATACAACAGTTCTGTCTGGTTCTCAAGTCTGATTGGCTGATAGCCATGAGATATTAAAGTAATATTAGCACTCGTACAGCCTCCTCACCCTTGTATATTACTCCGCACACAAATATTGCAGCTGTTGGACAACATAATGTACATTTGAGGCTTTTTTAGTCAAGAATGTAGTTGTTTAAATTGCAACTATGCAGTTTATTTATAAGAATAGTGCCTTTTTCATTTAAATATCTTCAATTTCTGAGATTCAGCATGTTGGTGGCCATCAGACTGTCATATTGGGCAGAGCAAAGATGGTTGACGTTCCGCCACAAGATGGCGAAAAAGGCCACATAATACGTCTTTGGGGGGGAAAAAAACAGCATTTTGTCAGTGTATGTTTCAAACTACAGCTGAACAGATCATTACAGAACAGGTAGGTGACATTCTAAGTCGATCTCTCTCTCTTGTTTTTTGTAAAGCTGTATTTATACCACAGTAATCTGGTAGTGTTTGCTTTGACATGTAATATTGGATTACTGTAAACAAATGTACAAATGTTTTTTTTTTATTACTACATAATATATATTAAAATATT